>NC_091821.1:201862653-201867653 GCF_038994185.2 Dermacentor albipictus | reverse complement strand
AGGGCAGGCAGGCAGGCAGGCAGGCAGCAGGCAGGCAGGCAGGCAGGCAGGCAGGCAGGCAGGCAGGCAGGCAGGCAGGCAGGCAGGCAGGCAGGCAGGCAGGCAGGCAGGCAGGCAGGCAGCAGGCAGGCAGGCAGCAGGCAGGCAGGCAGGCAGGCAGGCAGGCAGGCAGGCAGGCAGGCAGGCAGGCAGGCAGGCAGGCAGGCAGGCGGCAGGCAGGCAGGCAGGCAGCAGGCAGGCAGGCAGGCAGGCAGGCAGGCAGCAGGCAGTCAGGCAGGCAGGCAGGCAGGCAGGCAGGCAGGCAGGCAGGCAGGCAGGCAGGCAGCAGGCAGGCAGGCAGGCAGCAGGCAGGCAGGCAGGCAGGCAGGCAGGCAGGCAGGCAGGCAGCAGGCAGGCAGGCAGGCAGGCAGGCAGGCAGGCAGGCAGGCAGGCAGGCCAGGCAGGCAGGCAGGGCAGGCAGGCAGGGCAGGCAGGCAGGCAGGCAGCAGGCAGGCAGGCAGGCAGGCAGGCAGGCAGGCAGGCAGGCAGGCAGGCAGGCAGGCAGGCAGGCAGGCAGGCAGGCAGGCAGGCAGGCAGGCAGGCAGGCAGGCAGGCAGGCAGGCAGGCAGGCAGGCAGGCAGGCAGGCAGGCAGGCAGGCAGAGCAGGCAGGCAGGCAGGCAGGCAGGCAGGCAGGCAGGCAGGCAGGCAGGCAGGCAGGCAGGCAGGCAGGGGCAGGCAGGCAGGCAGGCAGGCAGGCAGGCAGGCAGGAGGCAGGCAGGCAGGCAGGCAGGCAGGCAGGCAGGCAGCAGGCAGGCAGGCAGGCAGGCAGGCAGGCAGGCAGGCAGGCAGGCAGGCAGGCAGGCAGGCAGGCAGGCAGGCAGGCAGGCAGGCAGGCAGGCAGGCAGGCAGGCAGGCAGGCAGGCAGGCAGGCAGGCAGGCAGGCAGGCAGGCAGGCAGGCAGGCAGGCAGGCAGGCAGGCAGGCAGGAGGCAGGCAGGCAGGCAGGCAGGCAGGCAGGCAGGCAGGCAGGCAGGCAGGCAGGCAGGCAGGCAGGCAGGCAGGCAGGCAGGCAGGCAGGCAGGCAGGCAGGCAGGCAGGCAGGCAGGCAGGCAGGCAGGCAGGCAGGCAGGCAGGCAGGCAGGCAGGCAGGCAGGCAGGCAGGCAGGCAGGCAGGCAGGCAGGCAGGCAGGCAGGCAGGCAGGCAGGCAGGCAGGCAGGCAGGCAGGCAGGCAGGCAGGCAGGCAGGCAGGCAGGCAGGCAGGCAGGCAGGCAGGCAGGCAGGCAGGCAGGCAGGCAGGCAGGCAGGCAGGCAGGCAGGCAGGCAGGCAGGCAGGCAGGCAGGCAGGCAGGCAGGCAGGCAGGCAGGCAGGCAGGCAGGCAGGCAGGCAGGCAGGCAGGCAGGCAGGCAGGCAGGCAGGCAGGCAGGCAGGCAGGCAGGCAGGCAGGCAGGCAGGCAGGCAGGCAGGCAGGCAGGCAGGCAGGCAGGCAGGCAGGCAGGCAGGCAGGCAGGCAGGCAGGCAGGCAGGCAGGCAGGCAGGCAGGCAGGCAGGCAGGCAGGCAGGCAGGCAGGCAGGCAGGCAGGCAGGCAGGCAGGCAGGCAGGCAGGCAGGCAGGCAGGCAGGCAGGCAGGCAGGCAGGCAGGCAGGCAGGCAGGCAGGCAGGCAGGCAGGCAGGCAGGCAGGCAGGCAGGCAGGCAGGCAGGCAGGCAGGCAGGCAGGCAGGCAGGCAGGCAGGCAGGCAGGCAGGCAGGCAGGCAGGCAGGCAGGCAGGCAGGCAGGCAGGCAGGCAGGCAGGCAGGCAGGCAGGCAGGCAGGCAGGCAGGCAGGCAGGCAGGCAGGCAGGCAGGCAGGCAGGCAGGCAGGCAGGCAGGCAGGCAGGCAGGCAGGCAGGCAGGCAGGCAGGCAGGCAGGCAGGCAGGCAGGCAGGCAGGCAGGCAGGCAGGCAGGCAGGCAGGCAGGCAGGCAGGCAGGCAGGCAGGCAGGCAGGCAGGCAGGCAGGCAGGCAGGCAGGCAGGCAGGCAGGCAGGCAGGCAGGCAGGCAGGCAGGCAGGCAGGCAGGCAGGCAGGCAGGCAGGCAGGCAGGCAGGCAGGCAGGCAGGCAGGCAGGCAGGCAGGCAGGCAGGCAGGCAGGCAGGCAGGCAGGCAGGCAGGCAGGCAGGCAGGCAGGCAGGCAGGCAGGCAGGCAGGCAGGCAGGCAGGCAGGCAGGCAGGCAGGCAGGCAGGCAGGCAGGCAGGCAGGCAGGCAGGCAGGCAGGCAGGCAGGCAGGCAGGCAGGCAGGCAGGCAGGCAGGCAGGCAGGCAGGCAGGCAGGCAGGCAGGCAGGCAGGCAGGCAGGCAGGCAGGCAGGCAGGCAGGCAGGCAGGCAGGCAGGCAGGCAGGCAGGCAGGCAGGCAGGCAGGCAGGCAGGCAGGCAGGCAGGCAGGCAGGCAGGCAGGCAGGCAGGCAGGCAGGCAGGCAGGCAGGCAGGCAGGCAGGCAGGCAGGCAGGCAGGCAGGCAGGCAGGCAGGCAGGCAGGCAGGCAGGCAGGCAGGCAGGCAGGCAGGCAGGCAGGCAGGCAGGCAGGCAGGCAGGCAGGCAGGCAGGCAGGCAGGCAGGCAGGCAGGCAGGCAGGCAGGCAGGCAGGCAGGCAGGCAGGCAGGCAGGCAGGCAGGCAGGCAGGCAGGCAGGCAGGCAGGCAGGCAGGCAGGCAGGCAGGCAGGCAGGCAGGCAGGCAGGCAGGCAGGCAGGCAGGCAGGCAGGCAGGCAGGCAGGCAGGCAGGCAGGCAGGCAGGCAGGCAGGCAGGCAGGCAGGCAGGCAGGCAGGCAGGCAGGCAGGCAGGCAGGCAGGCAGGCAGGCAGGCAGGCAGGCAGGCAGGCAGGCAGGCAGGCAGGCAGGCAGGCAGGCAGGCAGGCAGGCAGGCAGGCAGGCAGGCAGGCAGGCAGGCAGGCAGGCAGGCAGGCAGGCAGGCAGGCAGGCAGGCAGGCAGGCAGGCAGGCAGGCAGGCAGGCAGGCAGGCAGGCAGGCAGGCAGGCAGGCAGGCAGGCAGGCAGGCAGGCAGGCAGGCAGGCAGGCAGGCAGGCAGGCAGGCAGGCAGGCAGGCAGGCAGGCAGGCAGGCAGGCAGGCAGGCAGGCAGGCAGGCAGGCAGGCAGGCAGGCAGGCAGGCAGGCAGGCAGGCAGGCAGGCAGGCAGGCAGGCAGGCAGGCAGGCAGGCAGGCAGGCAGGCAGGCAGGCAGGCAGGCAGGCAGGCAGGCAGGCAGGCAGGCAGGCAGGCAGGCAGGCAGGCAGGCAGGCAGGCAGGCAGGCAGGCAGGCAGGCAGGCAGGCAGGCAGGCAGGCAGGCAGGCAGGCAGGCAGGCAGGCAGGCAGGCAGGCAGGCAGGCAGGCAGGCAGGCAGGCAGGCAGGCAGGCAGGCAGGCAGGCAGGCAGGCAGGCAGGCAGGCAGGCAGGCAGGCAGGCAGGCAGGCAGGCAGGCAGGCAGGCAGGCAGGCAGGCAGGCAGGCAGGCAGGCAGGCAGGCAGGCAGGCAGGCAGGCAGGCAGGCAGGCAGGCAGGCAGGCAGGCAGGCAGGCAGGCAGGCAGGCAGGCAGGCAGGCAGGCAGGCAGGCAGGCAGGCAGGCAGGCAGGCAGGCAGGCAGGCAGGCAGGCAGGCAGGCAGGCAGGCAGGCAGGCAGGCAGGCAGGCAGGCAGGCAGGCAGGCAGGCAGGCAGGCAGGCAGGCAGGCAGGCAGGCAGGCAGGCAGGCAGGCAGGCAGGCAGGCAGGCAGGCAGGCAGGCAGGCAGGCAGGCAGGCAGGCAGGCAGGCAGGCAGGCAGGCAGGCAGGCAGGCAGGCAGGCAGGCAGGCAGGCAGGCAGGCAGGCAGGCAGGCAGGCAGGCAGGCAGCGCAGGCAGGCAGGCAGGCAGGCAGGCAGGCAGGCAGGCAGGCAGGCAGGCAGGCAGGCAGGCAGGCAGGCAGGCAGGCAGGCAGGCAGGCAGGCAGGCAGGCAGGCAGGCAGGCAGGCAGGCAGGCAGGCAGGCAGGCAGGCAGGCAGGCAGGCAGGCAGGCAGGCAGGCAGGCAGGCAGGCAGGCAGGCAGGCAGGCAGGCAGGCAGGCAGGCAGGCAGGCAGGCAGGCAGGCAGGCAGGCAGGCAGGCAGGCAGGCAGGCAGGCAGGCAGGCAGGCAGGCAGGCAGGCAGGCAGGCAGGCAGGCAGGCAGGCAGGCAGGCAGGCAGGCAGGCAGGCAGGCAGGCAGGCAGGCAGGCAGGCAGGCAGGCAGGCAGGCAGGCAGGCAGGCAGGCAGGCAGGCAGGCAGGCAGGCAGGCAGGCAGGCAGGCAGGCAGGCAGGCAGGCAGGCAGGCAGGCAGGCAGGCAGGCAGGCAGGCAGGCAGGCAGGCAGGCAGGCAGGCAGGCAGGCAGGCAGGCAGGCAGGCAGGCAGGCAGGCAGGCAGGCAGGCAGGCAGGCAGGCAGGCAGGCAGGCAGGCAGGCAGGCAGGCAGGCAGGCAGGCAGGCAGGCAGGCAGGCAGGCAGGCAGGCAGGCAGGCAGGCAGGCAGGCAGGCAGGCAGGCAGGCAGGCAGGCAGGCAGGCAGGCAGGCAGGCAGGCAGGCAGGCAGGCAGGCAGGCAGGCAGGCAGGCAGGCAGGCAGGCAGGCAGGCAGGCAGGCAGGCAGGCAGGCAGGCAGGCAGGCAGGCAGGCAGGCAGGCAGGCAGGCAGGCAGGCAGGCAGGCAGGCAGGCAGGCAGGCAGGCAGGCAGGCAGGCAGGCAGGCAGGCAGGCAGGCAGGCAGGCAGGCAGGCAGGCAGGCAGGCAGGCAGGCAGGCAGGCAGGCAGGCAGGCAGGCAGGCAGGCAGGCAGGCAGGCAGGCAGGCAGGCAGGCAGGCAGGCAGGCAGGCAGGCAGGCAGGCAGGCAGGCAGGCAGGCAGGCAGGCAGGCAGGCAGGCAGGCAGGCAGGCAGGCAGGCAGGCAGGCAGGCAGGCAGGCAGGCAGGCAGGCAGGCAGGCAGGCAGGCAGGCAGGCAGGCAGGCAGGCAGGCAGGCAGGCAGGCAGGCAGGCAGGCAGGCAGGCAGGCA
>NC_091821.1:201735832-201862453 GCF_038994185.2 Dermacentor albipictus | reverse complement strand
GCAGGCAGACAGGCAGGCAGGCAGGCAGACAGACAGGCAGGCAGGCAGGCAGGCAGGCAGGCAGGCAGGCAGGCAGGCAGGCAGGCAGGCAGGCAGGCAGGCAGGCAGGCAGGCAGGCAGACAGGCAGACAGGCAGACAGGCAGGCAGGCAGACAGGCAGGCAGGCAGACAGGCAGGCAGACAGGCAGGCAGGCAGGCAGGCAGGCAGGCAGGCAGGCAGGCAGGCAGACAGGCAGGCAGGCAGGCAGACAGGCAGGCAGACAGGCAGGCAGGCAGGCAGGCAGGCAGGCAGGCAGGCAGGCAGGCAGGCAGGCAGGCAGGCAGGCAGGCAGGCAGGCAGACAGGCAGACAGGCAGACAGGCAGGCAGGCAGGCAGGCAGGCAGGCAGGCAGGCAGGCAGGCAGGCAGGCAGGCAGGCAGGCAGACAGGCAGGCAGACAGGCAGGCAGACAGGCAGGCAGACAGGCAGACAGGCAGGCAGGCAGACAGGCAGACAGGCAGGCAGGCAGACAGGCAGACAGGCAGGCAGACAGGCAGGCAGACAGGCAGACAGGCAGACAGGCAGGCAGGCAGACAGGCAGGCAGGCAGACAGGCAGACAGGCAGGCAGGCAGACAGGCAGACAGGCAGGCAGACAGGCAGACAGGCAGACAGGCAGACAGGCAGACAGACAGGCAGACAGGCAGACAGGCAGACAGGCAGACAGGCAGACAGGCAGACAGGCAGACAGGCAGACAGACAGGCAGACAGGCAGACAGGCAGACAGACAGGCAGACAGGCAGACAGGCAGACAGGCAGACAGGCAGACAGACAGACAGACAGGCAGGCAGACAGACAGGCAGGCAGGCAGACAGGCAGACAGGCAGGCAGGCAGACAGGCAGGCAGGCAGGCAGACAGGCAGACAGACAGGCAGGCAGACAGGCAGGCAGGCAGGCAGACAGGCAGGCAGACAGACAGGCAGGCAGGCAGGCAGACAGGCAGGCAGGCAGGCAGGCAGACAGGCAGGCAGGCAGACAGGCAGACAGGCAGGCAGACAGGCAGACAGGCAGGCAGGCAGGCAGACAGGCAGACAGGCAGGCAGACAGGCAGACAGGCAGGCAGACAGGCAGACAGGCAGGCAGACAGGCAGGCAGACGGACGGACGGACGGACGGACATCCCCGAAAGTCCTTGAAGTACCCCAAGAATTCCAAAGGATTATGATGCGACATACGACAAATAATACCAAGAGCGCGAAGGCCACGTTGTTTCATGCATTTAGCGTGTGGAGAGGGCATAGAGTTTTGCTCTTCATCTTCATGCTTTTCATCTGTTAAAATATTCCCATAGCACAAACAGAAAGCAGGGACTGCAATACAGATTCAAACACTTTAGACGCAGCACAGAAGATAGATAGATATGGTCTGGCAATCGGTAACTGCTCTTCTAGCATCCGACTTATATACGGGCACTTCCTAATAATAATAATAATAATAATAATAATAATAATAATAATAATAATAATAATAATAATAATAATAATAATAATAATAATAACAATAACAACAATAATAATGACGATGATGATGATGATGAAGAAGAAGAAGGAGAAGAAGTTCTAGCTTCGCATACAGTTTAAGACAACTTCCCGGCATAAAAAAGAAGAAAAAAAAAGTGGTACCGGGGCTGATGCGTGATGTGTAACGATGTGTGCAGTACCGATTTAGCGGTTACTCACATATCGAATTCTTGGAATTTCTCGAGAATTTTTCAGCCTCTGGATTCTTTGCAGCTTATAAGGCAAAATGCGATTCCGTCTTGCATTCAACTCTCCCGTTGTCGTCGCAGACTCATTGAGCTGCAGCGACAACTTTCTCCTCATGCTCCACCCTGGTTGCGCCTGTACATATGCCATCTTGCGATTGTCAGCGAGTGTTGCCCCCGACTCCGTGAATCAACTGCCTTGTCAGTCGTTGCGTATATTCCACACTGAAGAACCCAGTGCACAATACTGCGTTGGGTTTTACACATTTTAAGCCTTTTCTCGAAGAGAGCATGTCCGACCTCGTGGAGCGACGGGATATGTGATGCCGCCGTTAAAAGAATGCATAGGTATGCGTGAAATACAGTCCAAACACTGACGGAGCCCTTTATTAATTCTTGTACAGAGGATATGGTTGTTTGATCGGATTCAACCTTCTAAAGCAGCACATTGGCCGCTCAGTCGATATACTCAAGCCAGTACAACCTCGTACTCAGCAGCAGGACGTCATAGCCTCTGAACAACAGCGGCGGGTACAAGGAGGGCACTGTTCCAAGCATGAAGGAAAGAAACCAAATAGGAGAGGCCCTGACGTCACGTTTTTTGAAGCCGGAAGTGCAGCCACGTTGGTGGCCCTCCTTCCTTTGAGTCTCCAATCAGCTCGCCGGAGCAAATGGCGCGAGCTTTCATCTTGCACTGCTACGAGCCGCCGGAACTGTGCGTTTCTGACGCGCGTCAGAACGAAACCTACAAAACTGCTGTAACAGTTTTAGCGAAGCAGACGCGCCCCTGTGTTTTCGTTGGAATGTTGGGGAAGACAGCGAAGATACGTGCCGTGATTACGTGAGTGTGTCTGTTGGTGGCTGACACACACACTCACAGACCCAAAACACACCTTTCAAGCTTACGCATCCCACTCCAAACTGAGCCTGCCTCGGGAACCGAATGTGCTTCGAGAAAGACCCGGGCCGAAAAAAATGTTTACATCACTTTTCGGAGGGCGAGAGCAGAAGCTCGATCTTCAGGGGCGCGGTTGATGTGGTAAAGTGGACGTTTGTACCACCATTCTCAGTGCTCCTTTGCAAAAAACAGCACGTAACTTCCGCCACGCTTTCTCGAACACATCCGGGCTGGCTGGGGCCTCTCCTGCACTTTCCCTACTAATCCATGCCTCCAAATCACAATTATTGCTTATATCTATATTTCCTGGCCAGCATTGTTGCAGATGACTCAGTGTGACGATTTAATGGAATCACTGCTCGGTATAGCCAGATGTTTGCAGCCATGATAATCCTTCGCTTTTTTCGTCAGCGGAAAGGCAGTTAATAAAAGGAAGCAGGAAAAGGTTCACAATTTGTGAGCAGTTCCCATCCGGCGAGGAAAACTGAGCAAATGTTACGTCTAATTACCTAAAATTTCCTCTCAGTGGAAATTTCCTCTTACTTTCAACAGGTAAGTGGGTTTGTTCTCGGTCCTGCGACATGTCATGTACCGATAACATGCTCTCGCAATATGTACTTGTAGCATGTCACATGTAGTCGTGCATCGTGCAACCAATTACTTTTGACGACATTAATATTGCCATAAGCAATTGATTCCATGCGGTTTCTTAATCTTCAGGTATATACAAATACGTATGAATAGATGCGTGACTCATTTTGAACACCATGCCACACACCTAGTGCAACTTTCCGTAAGCGAAGCTGGGGGCAACGCAACAGCCCACCTTTGCTGTTCATTTTCGCATCTAATGACAACAACATTTCTCAACCAAAGGCGTCTATACTTTTGCTCAACGGGCTGTCTGACGTCTTCTACGCGACCACGTGAAGTTAGGAAGACCTTAGTGGGGAAGGAAAGCCGGGAAAAACGATGCATTAAGTCACAGTTGCCTCTTTAGCACCCCATGCCGAGGTCGGCGCTAGAAAAAAAAAAATACATCAAATAAGTCAAGCAAGGGAAACGAAGCCCACGATGGGGGCGAGCATTTCGAAAACGTCGGGAAAAGAAGTGAAGCCTGCCGCTTGGCACTCGTTTTCAGTGGCACACATTAGAATCGATTGCTGGCATGTTAAAGACCTCGGGTGAGCTCCGCAGTCTTTCGGGAGATGCCCGCTAGTTTCTCTGACGGCTGGCGCGGGCTCCAAAAAGGGCACCCCTTGATAATTAGAATGCATAATTAATCCCTTATTTACATGACGTCGTTCAGTCAGGGAATGATTGGGGAGCGCGGATATGCTCAGAGAAAGAGCACCAGTCTGACATTAAAAAACAGCGGTGGCATATGCAAATACGCGACGATCGAGGCCAAGAAAGAGAAAGAACAAAAGCGGCGCGCGTCCTTTTCTCTGATTTCTTGTTTTCCTTCCCATTTCTGTATATGCAGAGCAACGGTCGGTGGAGCCAAGCGCTGCGCCGACTGCGGTCCCTTGTGTCGCCGTCGGGGGACGGCGGAAGGCGCGCCGTATAGGCCGGCGCCGATATTTGCGCCGGAATCGTGCTCGCCGCGCCGAGCGTGCGGCTGGGGCGCGCGCGCCACATCAGTCAGCGCGACCACCTCCGATTCGTCACAGTGTTCAAACAAAGATAAGGTTCCGCCGCATCGCGGCGGCGAGGTCTCTAAATCATGGCCGCAGCTCCCAAACAAAGCTGAGTCCGGGCGCGAGTTCTTTAGGACGCCCGTTCGCCTTGGACGCGGCGAGTGCGATTCTCGGCGACTGCGCGAGGAGGAGGTCCTGGTGTGACCGCTGAGTTATGGCGGGTACACACGTTGCTCCGCGGCACGATATATAAAACACGTCTTTATCGGCACCATTGCACTTGTTTCGGGGGACGATGAGAAAAGAGCGGGCCCTCCCCGGAGACAAAGGCGCTGCTGCTCGAGCCGCCGAGATAGCCGCCGAGGCGGGGACGTGTCTTCGCCAGCCCCCCTCCGCCGTCTTGAGTCCACAAAACCCGGCGCGCACTATCTTGGTGTCCCGTTGTTTGCGGCGTTCGAGCGCGGTTGGCTCTTCTTCACCACCTCTGTCGTTCGCCGCGGTCGCTCCGCACTTGGCGTTGCTTTGCTGCACGCACTCGCAGCCGTGCATATATAGAACCGTACTTGAGGGCGACTGCGCGCACGCTGCTGCGGCGACTATTGGGGCGCGGGCAGCTGCGACGCTCTCAGCGATGTTCGATGGGTGGCCACGTGGATGAGTCTGGCCGATTCGTGAAATGCCGACGTGAATAAGAGTCGCGTGCGCGAACCTGCTTTTCAAATACCGTGACAGCGTCATGGCCTCATGTCACCTACCGCTAGCAAGAGAGAGAGAGAGAAAAGAGTGGGTAAGGCAAGGAGGTTAATTTGGAAGAGAAACATCCGGTTTGCGACCATGCATTGTGGAAGGGTAAGGAGAAACACAAACATGAAAATGAAAGCGGAGACAGAAAGGAGCTGCACCACAGAAAGTGCGGGTGTGTTAAAAGGACACTAAACAGAAGCTCTCAATTGGTTTAGACTGATAAAGTGTTCTTCCAAAGCTCCGAGTTATTGAATTTCGCTTCGAAACACCAGTAATGCTACGTCAGTTTGAAGTCATAGGTTTCAAAGTATCATGTCCAATTTCGGTAATTCGGCTGCTGTAAGTGTTCTCGAAACGTTCAGTCTTTGGCTCCTTTATAACGCAATGTATATAGTGCATCTTTACCTATGAAAAATTTACTATAGACCCGAACAGGCACCTTCGACGTTCTTGATTTGCATATGTGTCTCTCGTTCTTGCCTCTTTTCTGGCTTATCAAGCTTCCTTTCAGGGCAACAGCAACTTTATTGCCAATGTAGAAGCTTAATTTACTAACAGTGTTATGTTGTTGCCATCGGCCAACTTATCTTTCTTTTTCATGTCCCTTTAAAATCTTTTAAATAAATCACTTGAACGCAGGATGCTCTGCAGTTTCTTCGTCGCTTTCCGTTCCGACAGGCCGCCATTCGAGGTTAGTCCAGTTCAAAAGCGGCCGGTGGTCGACGCCTGCTAGCACTTTCCAGAATGACCGCTGGCAAGTGTCACAACTAGAATAACGATCATGTAATGCAAAACTTGTAGGCACCAAAAATAGGCACTTTCAGCAGCATGATTGGCAGTGCATGGCACTATATATTTTCCTTGAAAATGCTACTGATGTCATAGTTATGAGTGAGCGGACTATTTCTTGACAGGAAAACTGTCGCAATATACTGTTTCGTGGTGTGATAAGGGCAACCAACATGACATGCGTGGAAACATGAAAGACGGATAGAGAGGGAGGGAGAAATAGATAAGTGATAAGGAAGAGGCAAGGAGGTTCTGCAGCCTGAGCGCAGTGTTCTACCCTACACTGGGGAAGGAGGAAAGGGGACTGAAAAATTAGAAGAACGAGAAAAGGAAAATTCATAGCATCCACGGGCACACATGGAATATAGCGTCCATCGTTCAGCCAATCCAAAGTGGCAATGTAAGCTGGTGGGTCTCAAGAAGCGCAGCAGAGCTTCCATGGCCTTCCACATGGCAGACGCACGAGGCCGCAGTCCCATATCATATGAAGATCATCATATATCATGCCCTTCGGACTGCTTTAGGGATACTGGAGGACCAACCCTTTGCAGAACTGAGGATGGAACCAAGAGGTCACGCACTACGGTCAAGAAAACGATTGAAGACGCTTAGCAAAATATAGCTAAAGAAAACATGTATGGTACCCAAGCGGAACTGGCTGATGTCCGATGATCGGCCAAACATGGAACAGCTGGCTGCCAAATTTGTCGGCCTGGCACATGTTAACAATAATCTGGCCACGCTTGGTGGCCGAATATGCTGTATAGAATTGCTCAGGGACGTTGGTCAAAGAACGCAGTAAGACCATTTCCCAATGTCCGATCAGACCAGCCAGAATGCAAATAATCGACATAGTGCGCAGTCGTCGCAGTACACAGTATTGGTTCGAAATTTCGGTCCTTTAGCGAGGGCAATATGTTACTAAACTACTTCAATTATAACGGCTCGCTACCAGCTCCACTACTCAAGCGTTCAGGATAACTTGTGTAATAGTTTAAAACCGATATCACAAACTTTGATTCGTCACACTGCGCCAGAGGGGAACAGCGGCAGTTAGAAATAATGGTAGATACATACTTGCTGCTCTCGTGACCAACAATATTTCATTGCAACTTTCGTAGCCTTAATAAAAATTTGGGTTCCTTGACCTCTTGTATAGCACGGTATACTTTTTCTCGTGATATTGTATAGCTACCAGCGAAACTTGGTCTAAACGAAATGAATCAATTTCGATACAGGGTTACAAACTGCAGTCACAACCTTGTGACTCACGTTCACGAGGTGAAGGCGTACGTCTTTTTTGAAAGCTGAGAAGGCGTACTAGGTTCTAACGTCGGCATATGTTAGGACTGATATATTGGAGGTTTTGTTCACAAAAGTTAGTGGCGGTCCAATAACAGGGGTCGTTTATCACCCTGCGAGCTCATCGGTACAATCCTTTCTTGACTACCTACATGTACGCTTGTCTCGGGTTCGTCGCGGCTATATTGTGACAGGCGGCGACTTTAATACTGACAGGTCCTGTGATTACTAACTATGGCCTTCCACCACAATCATTTAACCCGCGAAAAGTTACAGCAGGGTAACACGTGTCACATGCACCTCTATAGTACACTGATTGCGAAAGTGCGTAAGTGATGCGTATGCGGGCTTTTGATGACACTCCCATAGCCGATCACTCGCCCATCTTTTTTGTTACTGATAAGTGTTTGCGTTTTCATGTGAAATATTTTCGGTCTAATGAATGCGTGAAAATAGATTATACTGTTCCTCGGGAAAAGGTAGAACGAATAGATTTTTCTGGGTTATATGACGATAGCGTAAACAGAGAATATCATAAATTTCTTGATGCCCTCACCACTGCTGCACAAGAAAGCGCTTGTAAGAATGTACGTGGTCAGTGTGCGAAGCCTGTCTGCCCATGGATGACTCTAACATATTAAAAGTTCTAAAAGGAAAGGATTTGTGATACAGTAAATAGAAAGAACATACAATGAATACTATCACAGTCGTTTCAAAAGTTTGCGGAATGAATTCGTTTCCGGAATTAGAAAAAGAAAAAGAGAAGAGTATTATAGCCAGCTTTTCGAACAAGCAAATGGAAATATACTAACAGAATATGGAGCTTGGTCGACGAGGTCATTGGCATTCGTTCAAATAAGAAAATAATGCCTAATTTGATAAAACAAGACACAGTGGATGCATTCGAAAATTCATAAATGTAGGCTCACAATTTTCCACTCAGTTCGCTGATATGACAGACCCCGTCTCTACAGTGATGTGCATATTGAATACCTGCATTTTTCATTTAATATAGCGGTCCTAAGTTTTACAAACAGACCGATGTCTTCAAGTAAATAAAGCAGCTATTCTGGATTTAATCACAACTAAGCTCGTTAAGGATAATTGAAGTAGTAGCTTAGCGCGATAAAAACCACCGAGACAAGAAAGGTCTCAAGAAAGAAAGGAAGCGCTTGTCTTTGTCCATCTTTCTTGTCTCTGCGGTTTTATAGCGCTAAGTTATTATTTCAATTTTGGAAAACAAACTAGCCCAACAATCAACCCTTCTCGTTATGGATAACGTAGATAGTCTAGGGATATACCTCCAGCGTTTGCTTAATCCCTCCATAGACGCAAGACCATCCCCTGATGCGCTTATAACTGCAAGAGTAGTGCCAGTTTATAAGGATGGGGATCATTTTATGCCATCTAGCTACAGACCAATATCCTTTTTGGGCACAATAAGCACAATTTCAGAGAAAATTATCTGTAATACAAAATACCTTACGATCAAGTATAACATCAGAACTTCCCAACAGCATGGTTTCAGAACTGGCGGACCAATTTCTACAGCAGTTCTCGTTCTCGGCATGAGATTAAATAGAGATCTCCACAACAATCGAATCGCAGTCATACATGAATCGCACATATCTTTACTGTGCGTCAATTTCACAGGTACGGGTTTAGTCGCAAATTTTCGGAGATAATTACAGATTACCTATCTAACAGAAGGCAATGTGTTGTAATAAAAGATTCAACTTCTTCAGCCCAAACAATGCTAACAAGAGTACCACAGGACTCTGTTCTAGGGCCTGTTCTGCTCAGCTTATATGTCAATGATTTCCCATTTATCCTTAAATATTTTGAATTTCTGATGTAGGCTGATGAAACAGCATTTTTTTTTTTTGAAGCCCGACACATTGGATGAACTAAAGGCTACCATAAAGGAGGAATTAAAAATGTTCAAAGATGATTTAACAGTAATCAGCTCAACATTAATAAAATCAAAACAAAGTAGGCAATCTTTCTTTCTAAGGAAAAATATAGTAGTTTATGAGAATTTCCGAGTAAGTCTGGATAATAACTATTTGGATCAAATAAAATCTTCTAAGTATCTCAGTGCCACTTTTAAATCTAGTATGAATTGGGGTGCCCACATCAACAATATCTGCAATAAAGTGGCATATGAGTGGCATATTTCGTTAAGGGCGTGTGAATTTGGGTTCACTCTATTTTGCTTTTGTTCACACGCACTTAGTTCATTGTATTGAATCCTCGAAAGCCACTTATTCTAGCTATCTAAAACCGCTTAGACAAATACAAAAACGCCCAATAAGAGTTACAACGTTCTCTAGGTCAACAGATCACATTGCACCTGTCTTTAAATCACTTCGGATATTGCCACTAAACAACGTACACATATACAAGGTCGCCCAAGTCAGTGGTCAAGTATTAGCCAAGACCGAACCATTTCCACTAAGTGTATTTACATTACCTACACGTAATACGCGAACCTACGTTATTAACGGCTTGAACCTGAAAGCTTGTAAAGATGTTTATGAAAAACGATTACCCGAATCTAATGGAGCCCTAATTTGAATTGTATTCCGAATAATGTTAAAAATAATCCCTGTTTGCGAGCACTCAAGCAGTTCTTATTAAATTATTCTACGACGGAAAAAGAATGTCTAGCAATCATTTTGGTTACTGCGAAACTCCGACCTTACCTCTAGGTGGGCCCTCCAAAGCCGTAAGTGACGACCATGCCTTGTTTTGGCAAATCACCCTCCAGACCACCTCACACGGTGGAGTCTGAGACTCCAGGAATTCGACATCCCCGTCGTCTACAAACTCGGGCGGAAGCACTCTGATGTCGCCTGCCTGTCGCGCGCCCCTATCGACTCACCACCGCAAGACGGCGAGGACGACGACGCCTCCCTGGGAACAATAAGTGCAGAAAACCTCGCTCAATAGCAACGGGCAGACCCGGAACTAAAACGCCTTGTCGGGTACTTGGAAGGCAACACCGACACTGTCTTTAGGGTATTCAGGCTAGGATCGTCTTCGTTTTCCCTGTCTACGTTGTCTACGTTGTCCCTGTCTACTTTGTCTACGTCCTCGTGAAAAAGAACTTCTCACCACACCACGCCAACTGCCTTCCTGTTGTGCCCTCAGCACTGCGTCCAGGGGCACGCCCTACATGACGATCCGACCACTGGATACAATAGAAGTACTACTGGACGCGCCTGATCGCCGACATTGCTCATTACATCAAGACATGCCGAGACTGTCAGCGACGGAAGACACCACCACCAAGACCAGCGAGATCGCTCCAGCCAAACGAGCCTCCAAAACAACCATTTCAGTAGATCGGAATGGACCTGTTGGGGCCATTTACGACATCAACATCCGGGAATAAGTGGATCGTCGTGGCTACCGACTCCATTACCTGCTACGTCGAAATTAAAGCCCTGCCTAAAGGTACTACGGCCGAAGTAGCGAAATTATTCGTCCAGGACATCCTGCTGCGACAGGGTTCCCCAAAAGTCCTGATCAATGACCGATGAACTGCTTTTACGGTGGAGCTTATGCAAGCCATCCTGCAACCGTGTTTGGGTTTGGTCCCCGATACGCCGACGAGGACTTAATGAGAAACATTTGCGACGCTATTTCTGAACCTACAAGATCCTTCGACGTATTGGCCCTCTGTACTATGAGGTCTTGCCAGACAGCATTACGCCATCATCGCTACGCCGCTCAAGACCTAAAGTAGTCCATGTTGCGTGCCTTAAGCCGTCCGATTGTGCAAACGAACTAGCAGATTATATTTAATTGTTGCTTTTTTAGTTTTCGTTACTACACACGATTTTGTGTTTCGCTATCATGTTATGCTTATAGCGCCGGTACCGTGCTTTTTAAGAGGGTGGAATTGACACACGCACTCGTTTGTCTTATTCCGGTGACCGCATTTCATCGGCTAACAAATTTTAAAAGTTAGAGATACAGCGCAAGACGCGCCTTTCTGTATAGGCAGCTTCTCGCATGTTATCGCGGGTTGTATCTGTTGGCTATGTTTAGCCGAGCCCTGTGTAATTGGATGGCATGCGCGACGCAAATAGTAGTTTGCTTTCGAGAAAGCACGGAGGTAACACCGATTATACGCTGGAACCTTCCATGAGTCATGAATAAAATTACTCCAGACTCTCCGTAGTTATATATATATATATATATATATATATATATATATATATATATATATAATCTTTTCACGGTTTCTGAAACTGCCCTTACGGGGAGTGTTTCACTCTCAAAACTGTTGGCATAAATAAAGTTCACGTTTTCGTTATTTCTTATATATATCATAAATCTCAGTAGTTAGTGATACGTAGTCATAAGGCATTTCCATGTATACCCCCAAAGGACCACATGGTGAGTTGTAGCAACAGGCGAGTTCAGCCTGGCGTTCAACGCCGGCGATTGCTCCGCCCGAGTGCCTCTTACAATATCACTGCATTTTTTTTTCACCACAAGTCCATCAAAATAGTCTCTCTTGAGAATGCAACAAGAAGACGTGAAGCTTCTTTACGCGCCATAACTGATCCTTCGGGGAACACAACGTGTTGCAGGCGCGCATGCGGAAGGCCTTTTTGTTGCAGGTTCTCCAGAATACGCTCCCTTTCATCTTGGTATTTCGGGTACGACTACAGAAAGTGTTCGATGTCTCCTGTCCCAACCCATCCCGTGCATGCAGTTCGAAGAATTGATGCGGCCCGTCTTAAATAATCATGCGTGTAGGAGCAGATCCTGTCCTTATTCGACACAGAAGTGAGGCTTCCTATATATAGACGAAATCTCTTCGTTAGGGCATACGTGGTGGAATCCAAAGTGACTCAAAGTGCTTTTGAATGTCAGGTTTTTTAACTTGATTACTCTTTGGGTTTGATAGAGCGCTGCGTATGCAAGAGCATCAGCTTCTTCATCGCCGACAGAAATACCAGTGTGGGAGGGAATCCACTGAAACTTTACCGTGAAACATTTGTTGCCGTGTTCTTTCCCCAATACTATAGTGATGCACGCGGGAACGTGATGGATGGTAGACCACGATAGAGTTGTTGCAACATAGCCTTTGAGTCCCTCAGAAGGATCACACTCTGTGGAGGCAAAGTCTTTAACTTGCTTAGAGCAGCAGCTATTGCTACGTCGTCCACAAATGTCGACGAGGCTATACCGTCCAGACGGCCATACCACGTATATGTCAAAGAGGGAATATAGAATGCAGCTGCGCAGCAATCTTGGTCTACTTTGACATAACCATCTCTGTATACTTGTAGTTGAAAATCAACGCTAGTCTTGTTTTCATTCGTCTCTATTTCGTCCTTATCTAGTCCGCGATGAAATTTTTCGTCTACCTTTCCTCTCTTTCTGGAGCAGCGCAATCCTAAGAATCGAAGTGTGTTCAGTGCTGCATAAAAATGTGAGTGCAGCCTGTTACCCATAAGTCTGAAGACGGCTTTGCCGGGCGAAGGCTCACTTTAACGTATTATCTCGGTAATCAGAGTCTGGTAAGCCTGAAGTCGCAGGTGGGACTCAGCTGAGCCTGCTGAGGGACTCCCAGGCACGTTCGAAGACCTTTCCTGTGTTAGGCTTATAAGCGCTCGTATTGACTATCTGAGGGTGACATCAGAGGTAGTTGGTATAGAACCCAAATGGTAACCAACGCTGTATGTACCCGTAGCATCAACGTCGGGCGTTTGCCCCGGCGTATGCCAGCGACTCGCTTGAGCCCATGTAGCCTCTGTGACGACAATGTCACAACGTGATCAACAGCGCGGTGCCAAAGTAGCTGTGGTCCAAGGTAATGCCAAGAAATCGGGGGTTGTGGTGACTTGTCGAATCCGGTATCCATCCAAATTCAGCCTCATGCATGTAGACTTTCGTTTAATTCAAGGAACTAGTATGAATAATGATTTCTCTGCTGATAGTGATAGGTCAAGCATTGCCATGTGGCCCTGAATGGCATTTACTGCTCACTGTGCTATTCGTGCGAGGCGACGATGGTGGTAGCCAGAGACCTATATACAGATATCATCCGTATATATACGGTATATATATATATATATATATATATATATATATATATATATATATATATCGAACGCCAGTGAAGATGTGTGCGCGCACACACACACACACACACACACACACACACACACAAACACACACACACACACACATATATATGTGTCAAAAACCGAACACTAGTGAAGATGCGCGCACACACACACACACACACACACACACATATGTGTGTGTGTGCGTGTGTGTGTGTGTGTGTGTGTGCGCGCATCTTCACTAGTGTTCGGTTGTTTGTATTCTTGGGAGACTACCAATTAATGTCGATGCTAAATAATAAGGAACTTGACTACAGTCCCCTGTGATACGCCGCGAAATATACCTATTTCATCACTCAAAGTGTCGCCAAGATGAACTCTGATGCTGCGATCACTGAGAAACGTATCTATGAAGTACAAGAGATGACCCGCGACGCCTATAATTTGTAACTGGCTCATGATGGTTGTTTGAGACACGTAATCGTAAGCCTTGGGAACATCCATAAAACCAACAAGTATGGACATGCCATCCGCACTGTAATGTTCTATGTGACTTAGCAGCTCCAGCAGGTTGTCTTGGGCACTTAGACACTGCCGAAACCGAGCCCTGCACAACAGCAGCTTCGGACCCTGCTCGACGTACCAAGTGACTCTTGTTCATGCTGTCTTCTACATTAGCTTCGCTGCACAGGACGTCAACGCCACCGGTCTGTATGAGTCTAGAGCTGCAGGATTCTTTCCAGGTTTGAGAACCGGTACCATCCATGCATGCTACCTTCCATAAATGTGGGATATCCTCTGTAACCCACCCTTGTTTAAGAAATTCCAGCAAATCACGTGGTCTCTCAACCGGAAGCTAAGTCAGCATCTGATTGCTGATAAGGTCATGTGCCACCACACTGCGCCGCCGGAGGCTGCTCATAGCTAGTTACAACTCTCTCAGTGTGAATGGAGCATCCATCAGAGACAACGATAGCGGCGGTGGTGGGTTATAGTTGTACCGGCTGACCTGCCGAAAGAGTGTACTTGAGCAAAGTCCTTCGCTAGACAAGTGAGCGTCTTGGCAAACTTCAATGCTAGGGCTTCGAATGGCTTGTATGGTCGAAAGTTTCCAGCAAGGTTATTAACAACCCACCGTATTCGTAATTGGAATCGGCGGGAAGACTTATAGGATTGCACCAAAATGCTGTCCATTGATATCTTCTCAGATTCCTCGCCTGACGGCGAATCACTGTGTTAATTCTGTTATACATAGTCTTCATTGATGGGTCGCCCTTCTTCCTCATCAGTCTTCGTTCCGCTCTTCTACGGACAGAGCATAGATTTTTGAGCTTTACGTCCAGAGTGGGGAAGTGGCCGGGTAGCTTCAGTTCAGCGCTAGCTAATCTTTTACTACGCAGCATATCCGCGAACAGGTCTCAAAAAGGTTCGCTTAGACCGCCCCTGTACGTATCCCCTTGCGTCACAGGACAGGATCCTCTGTCGGTGGTTCGAAATCCAGCAATGTTGACGAAGACAGGATCCCATGTATATCTATAGAGCGCATCGTGTCACGCGATACAGTCAGACGGAAGGACAAATTTCCGAGGGAAGTCGCCCTAGAACGTTTACGCATTAAAAGTCGACGCGCTTGACCCGCACATCACATTTCGACGAACCACGAGTGTGCTCGTCACTATCATTGTTCTGAATGTTACTTGTTTTTCTGGACACAGGTTCGCGCAATAAACAGTTAGTTCCGTGACTTGCGTTGTGCTATTGTGGTTGTTAACTATCACTATATAACGCGACAATAGCAGTATATCGGCATCCACACTGTCCAACCTTTCTGGAATACCATATTTACTCGTGTAAGACCCGCCCACGTGTAAGGTCCTCTCTCCCATTTTGGAGTACGAAAATATGGGGGAAATGTTTCACTAAGCGTCAAATGCATACTCGCGAGCTGGTTATTTACCGCAAACCCCTACAAAATGGCACTAGGCCGTATCAGAAAAATCTATCGTCGACTGTAAATATGTTCGTCCCCATAAGCCTGCCTCGTGTAAGACCCGCACCCGGGAAGAATTCCAAAATAGAAAATGTGTGCACCTTACACGAGTAGATACGGTATTCACAATCAATATATCATTGACAAAACCAACGGCATGATGGTATACATTTGATGTAACTTTTCCAGATCGCCTACTACACTTAAGCTTACCATATACAGGGTGGTTGTTTTGTTTTTTGTTTTAGGTGCACCACATTAAAAAAAGGAAATTCCTGTGTCAGCAGAATTCTAACACTTAATCTAAATTACTCGATGAGGCAGCCACTACTTCTACAAGAAATCAAAATGCATAATTTTAATTACGGTAATTAACTTCTTTATGGATGACTTTACGGCACGTATTTCAATGTACGAATTGTAGCCGATGAGTTAGCAAGGCGTATACAAATGGAACAAATTTACAGAACTACTGCAGTTTTGATATATTACTTTTCAATGTTTCCGACTAAACGCATGGGCGTTCCAGTTACTTTTGTGCTTGAATGCATAAAACAGCGTTTTCCTTAATAAGTGTAAGAACAGTGCATTTTTACCGCAAGTTTGACGGCGCATTTCTCGAAACTGGTGCCATCCCCAGAACTCGTTCTAAGTCGATATGCCTTGCATACTTACTAGCTACATTTCATAATTGAAATATGTGTCGTAAGGTCATTATTTAAAAATACAATTAGCGTAATTATGTCAGTTATTCAATTAAACATTTTGATTTCTCGTAGAAGTAATGGCCGCCTCATCGAGTAATTTCGATCATGGGACAGAATTCTTCTATATGTCACACGGATTCCATGACAGTGTTCACAGAAACAGTTCTGTATATTATGTATGTGTGTGTCTTGTTTGTCGTTTCATTTTTTTTTTCATTCGTTTTCTCTCTCTTACCTATCGCATCCCTTTGCCCCTCCCCCGGTACAGGGTAGCCAAGTGGAGATAATCTCTGGTTAACCTCGCTGTCTTTCCTTTGCCTCTCTCTCTCTCTCTGTCTCTCTATCAAACGCAATTTAAGAAATTGCGCAACTGAAACAACCTTTCTAAAACCCTTGTCAGGACTAAATATAAGTACGCTGCACCAGCAAAGGCGTATAGAAAGTTCTTTTCTGGAAGAGGGAGTGGTGGGTGTGTGGGCGTAGGTGCACAGACTTGGACAAGGACGGCGAGGGTGAGGGCGAGAGTGCTGGGCAGGCCACATACTAACGCAGGAATGTTGCCCCTCCTCGGCTACGCCAATGGGTATTAGTATAAGACACCACGGTAAGCAAATGTGACCCATACACTCGAAATGGTTCGGAACAAATCTGTTCGATTCATACTATACACTTACGACCGCACGGATAGTATAATAATCAAATTAAGCCTTAACGTAACAAACTTAGCAACTCTTCGTAAAATAGCTTGTTTAGAGATTTTTTATACGTTGTGTCATCACCATGATCTGCGCAAGCAACTAATTCATCCCGCGCAATACACATAACAAAGACTTGATCACGTTCATAAAGCTGTTGTTCGACCCATTGCAGGACGACTACATTTTCAAATTCAAATCTGCGATATGCATTAACCAGTGGATTGACATTCCCGCATCACTAGTCCCCATCGAGTATGACGATGCATTCATGAAAGTATTAACTAACATTGTATCATAAGGAAACGATATTTTGTAACATGTGTTAGCGTGAGTGTGTGCGTGTCTGTTTTACATAGCGAAACAGTGTATAGTTATTAAGCTTGCCCATATGTATTTTTCGTTATGGTTGTGAATATTTCTAGAATAAGTCTTATCCGCGTGTAGCGACATATTGTTTCCCATTTATAACCTTTTGTTCCCTATTTTTGTAACCATCGTCTGTAACCATTCCCCTCTGTAATGTCTTTTCACCTTGAGGATATTTTATATACATATAAATAACATTTCCGCCCGGCATATGAGAAATGCTGTCGTGTTTATTTAAACGCTGGCCTCAAATTCCGCGCACTTCTATTTAGCTGCAGATCTTCCTTTTACTTTTGCAACTGTACTTTGAGGATCCTGCAAGAGCCGGAGTTCTGATTTCTTGCAGTGGATTGAACATCTCGCGCTGTCAGAAAACTGTCATGTGCAGACGAGTGCCGAAAAGAAAAACTCCTGGCGACCTGCCTCCTAGGACGAAAAAGTGAGAGCTCCCCGAGAAGGAACAAGAACAACAAAAAAGATGCAGTCGCATTCTTCGCGTTCTGTTCGGGCATGGGCCCCGCAAATCGAAGAGCCACACGGTGCTCGTGGCGCCATCCCAGAACTATGTCAAGAAACTAAGGCGAGGCGCGCTGCTTGTTTGCCGTTGTTTTCGGTGCCAGAATTTCCCCTCTTTGCCAACGTGCGGCGCTATATTCGCTGTTAGCATAACTGCGGAGAGGCGCCAAAACTGACTCCCACGACGTAGAGGAATGAACTTTTCGGCTTGAATCTTTCTCCTGATTAAACCTTAATACGTTTTGCAGCAACAATATTGTTTATAATAGTGGCGCCATCTGCAGTGACCACTAAAAGTAGAAAAAAGCTTGATTTTTTATTTTGCGCGCTGCCATCACTGTAGATGATGAGCATTTTCGGTTTTGTATCGAAAGCACACAAATATGCTACTCGCAAAACTGCCTTTTAACTTCAATATGATAATGCACGCGCACGTATGCTCCGAAGAGTCCTGAGTTAGCGAACAGACTGCTTATTTGTTGCTAATGATCCGTTTGGGGGTTGGGGAAAGGAGGCGCGGGCTTTTAATAAAGTATGCTTCACAATGTGCAATGTAATGACTGAAACTTGCTAATTTGGTACTAGCATGTGAACAGTGCTGAATGTTAATACTGAAAACAACTGCTCATAACTCGAACTCTAGCCGAAAGCTATTTAATATTCCATTCGATTTGCTTGTGGCACTATTTAATTCGGGTTCGGTTTGGTCTCGAAAGATTTTACTCACACAGTCCCTGCTCTTTTCTCTGCTGGGAAGCCATCTTAAGTACCAACACCACTGAGAATATATAGAGAGCAAATTTATTTCTGAACAGACAGAGAGCTCGGCGTGACGCCTCGGCTCCGTACAGAAAAAGGACATCGCGAAATGACACTTGCTGAGCGCCATGATCCTAACGTTTTGGCCATTGTAGACGCCGAGAAGATTATTGGTGTTATGACATCCAGATTTGTCAGTCAAAATAATATTCCAGGGCTTCGTCCTCATTATTGGAAATAAACAATTAGATTCTTAGCCATTAGAATTTGGAATGACTTACCATTTCGCATTAAATCAGCCGCATGCCATAAAGTATCAAACGACTGCTAAAAATACATGTTTCATAATTCCCACAATAAAGAGTTGCAAATTTGGATCTTTTGAACATTTCGCTGTTCCTGATGGTTTTTCAATTCTAAATTTACTTTTTTCGCACAACTAATGATAATTCTGTACACAACTACTTTGTTTAACTGTTCACCTGATTGTTTTAAGAGCCGTTATAACGAGAGGCTCTTATTACATTGCTTCACTCTGGTACCAATTACGCCATGCTTATTATCGCCTACTGCTCCTCATTTGAAACAAATAAACTAAAACTAATACTAAGCGTAACACTGACACCAGGCGGACTGAAGCTCCAGGTGATCTCTTTTCCATATAGCCGAGTATCCGAGTGACTTGAAGTTAAAACATATCTTCGTTTAATCTCACGCAAACGAGCCAGTGAGCCAGCCGTTATAAGGGTGTTTACATTGCTTATAGTATGCAAATCAAGGCGGTGCATCGGTGCCTATTAGCCATTATGCTTGTTTTGTGCTTCGGGCTTAAAGTTTCTTGCCAAATGTTAATTTTTATACAGGCTCTGAACTGTAATTTTGAACAATTATTTCTTTTCACTTTTTTCTTTTTCTTTTTCTTTTTTATGCTCACAAGGGCACACAGAAGGACCCCTTGCAAGGGACATGGTGACGCCAGGATAAGTTTACATGGGGCTAAAAAAAAATAGGGGGAAAAAGAATGAAGGGAATGGTGCAACGATGTTGGCGTAGTTTCGTGAGTGCGGTTGGTCCGCGTCGTTTGGTGGGGGTGAGCGCAGCCGCTGTGGTAAGCGCCATTATAGCGGGAACGTTAGCCGACAAGAGGTTTATAACGTGAAAACTGGACGAAATAAAGGAACAAGTCAAACGAAGTAACAGAAAGAACACACCAACCCTGGAGCAGCCTCCTGCGCTTTCTGTCTGTCTGTGCTTCGTCCGTTGTCCAGTCTTTATTCGAAACAGTGTTCTCGATATGAGTCGCGCATCAACTAGGGAAAAAAGAAGTCATTTTACGACGAGTCATTCACTGTGAGATCACCGGCATTTCCGATTTCGTGCACAGGAACAATCAGTGAAGCACT
Source organism: Dermacentor albipictus (assembly GCF_038994185.2). Classification (NCBI taxonomy): domain Eukaryota; kingdom Metazoa; phylum Arthropoda; class Arachnida; order Ixodida; family Ixodidae; genus Dermacentor; species Dermacentor albipictus. The sequence continues at coordinate 201,842,811 of NC_091821.1, read as the reverse complement.
TCGCTCCGGGCACAAGGACATTTATTCTCTAATCGGGATGCACTCATGTGCATCATGAGGATGTGGTTTACCTCTCCCTGTTCCTTCTTCGTCAAAAAAATAACAAAAAGAAAAAAGAACGCCTACCCACTATACCCCATACTGTTTCGCGTCCACGAGTGCTTGCGCGCCACTGTGCGCAGCATGCCCTTCGTGCCTCCTCCCTTCGTGCCGCCCAGTTTGGCCACCTTCTGGCGGCGGACACCTCCACTCCAGGCACTTGAGGAGGCCGTTTGCTGTCCAGAGGCTTGTTCACTGTACAGGCTCGGCTGTGCGGGTGCGCTCGGCACCTCTTGGAGAGGTTGCGGCACGTCCGCTAGCTCGCTCGACTGAGCAGCGATTTCTTCCTGCGAGGACTGTGAGCTGACCTCTTGCTCCTCTTGTTGGCTCGCTGACGTGTCTGCTGCACCGACCTGACTGAAATCGCGCTTTGCCTCGCGGTAAAAGCCACCGGAGGAAACGGCGGCGTCGCGCGCTCCGGACACCTGCTGTTGGGTTTGCTGCTGCGCTGCCGCTTCCGAGAGAGCGGCGGAGGTTGCTCCCGATAGGCTTGACGCCGCTAGTTTGGCAAGCTTCGCACTTTTGACTTCGGCCTGCAGTCCTGCCTGGCCTGCGCTCGGCGTGCTGAAGGGCTGGTAGCTCTGGACCACAGTTTGTTCGCTGGCATGCCAACCTCCGTCCCTTGTCACTCGTCGTTTTGTCTGGCCTTGATTTTCCGCGGCCATCCGTCTACTCGAAGACCAAGTCAGAATGGGTGGGGAGAATTTCCGCGCGCTAGCATCACTTATAACGGCCAACCCTTGGTCACCGAAAAGGTCTTTAAGCATGGCGCCTTTGCTAGCAACCGATCCTGTCGGCGAATACTGTTCCAATGATTCTTTTGCCGTGTATTGCCCTTGCGTGAAATCGTACGGCTGCGTCAAGTAAACAAAGAACAGCGGAACTTGTGGGTACATCATCCCATAGTTATACGCCAATGGTTCCGCAAGCCGGCTTTGTATCATCAGCGACCGGAGTTCACCACTGTTGTAAGCGGAATCTAAAGCAGCTCCTGTTGTAGGCGCCAGTTGTTTTTGCTGACCTTCAGAATACGGCAAACTAGACTGCTGCTTTAGTTGAGCTTGGGCCATTTTGGTGTGAGCTGTAGAATAGCGTTGGGATTGAGTGACCTGTGTTTGCAGTGCTTCCGCCGACGATTGGGCACTGGAAATTTGGGAGTTAGTTCCTGCGAAGAAAAACGGGGATGTGACAGTTGTTTAGTTATCTATACTCCCGTTCTCGCGCCTTACAGGAGTGCGTCCAAATTTACACGGTGCCCACGAAAAATAAATTTGGTCCTCATAAGTTGCGGAAGAAATGCGTTCCTCACGGGAAGTGAAATAATTCATTTTTGGAAGCCGTGCAAGCTGCCCGCAATGCACTATGGTATACAGGGTGATTTTGGGAAATTTTTAAAAATCACCTGTTGCAAACAGCATAATTTTAGTCCTTTAGGTGGATTATTCAAAGAAACGGCCATTACTTACACGAGAAATCGAAAGACACCATCAACTAATTGAAGAAAATTCACTATTAAAGTTATTAATTAATTTCTTGACTGCACATACTGGAATTTACGAATTCTAGCCGGTGAGTTTGCAAGTCATAAACACTTGAAAGAAATTTTGGGGATGGCATTGGTTTCTAGATATGCGCCATCAAACTAGAAGTAAAAATGCAGAGTTGTTCTACTTACTTTTTTGACAAAGTGCTCTTTTACGCATTGAAGCCTAAATGTAATTGGAACGCCTTTGTAATTTGTCACCACACTTTAGCAATGAATACATTCAAAATGGTGTCACACTGAAAAGTAATTCTGAGTGATTATACCTGCCAACTCACCGGCTACAGTTCGTAACTTGCAATATGCGCCGTAAAGTAATTAATTAGGAAATGAATTAATTTTTATTTATATGGATATGTGTTTCGATTTCTCGTGCAAGTAATGTCCGCCTCTTTCAATAATCCAGCTGAAAGACTAGGATTATGCTATCTGCGACATGTGATATTTAAAGATTCTCTAAAAGTAAAAAAAATTATCACCCGGTATGCTACTGTTTGTTTGTCGAACACCTAGGCAAATACTATTAAGGCGAAAGCCTCAAGCGGATCCTACCCCCGATGGCCTTGAAAAAAAATGCGTCGTCCGGTCCAATCGTACACAAACTATCATTATCATCAATGACTCATACTCCCCTAAGCAAGCAAAAAATGCAATGGCTCATCCCTCTCGTAATGCAGAGGCTACAAGCACTCAACAAAGTGAAGCGTACAGTGCATACATTCATTGGAATCACGCATACACCGTAATGAAACGCGGAGTCTAGTTGAGTTGCGCAAAACATAACCACGTGACATTCTCAATGGCTCATATCGCCGTAAGCAAGCAAAAAATGCAATGCCTCTTACCCCTCCCCCTGACAAGTGGCTAGGTTTGTTTACCCGTCACGACTAAGTGTCTCCAAACGTGGACGTTCGTCATCACTGATAACGCGGGGGCGCCATTGTACTGCGCTGGACGATACTAGTCCGCCGATACTACGGCCTGCGAGAGCAGGTGGCGCGACGCAGATTATAGGCAAAGCATGACGGGATTTGTTCAGCGTGGACACAGAGGCGCAAATTCGAGCACAGAAGGAATTACAAAAAAGATGGAAAGGCCGTAGAAGCATGCAGCGGTAGTATTTCATAGCAAATAACTTTGTTTATTAAAAGACACATTTCAAAATATGTTGCGCTATAGACAAACGTTCGTGAGAAGATGCTCTTTAGTACCACAGAGATATATTTCACAGCTCTCATAACAAGTGGCACAAGGCCTCCTTTACACAGGACGTACACCTAACTGTATACTATACTGATCATCTGGACTGCGTGAATGGAGTCCATGGAACTTCAATAGAAGGCTTTGAGAAATAGGTGTCTTGGGTAATAAAAAAGAAAAGTCCAATTACTCGTACCTCTCTGTAACCTGCAAAAAACTTCATAGTTGAATGAATGAACTACGAAATTTTTAAACAATCAAAGTCATCGTAGTTGAATGAATCAGCAGGCAGATGGAGTTAACATATTGGCAGAGTACATTGTCCGCCAAAGAGCGTCTAATACCTAGTGATCATGAGAAGGAATAATACCTCTGTAGCAGTTTAGCATGTTACGTTTTCATTCAGCCTCTGTTTTCATAGATTTGTAAAGAAAGAATGCAGAAGCTTTACTTTCGTAACCAATAACGCTTTTTAAAAATTTTGTTTTAATGTACTGTTATTCCCATTTGGGACTGTTACAGGAGTGGTTTTATGTACAAGAAAATGCAAATTACAATCAATAATAAAATAAAACAGCAATCAGGTGTAAAAAAGAAAAGAAATCAAAGCATTCGAAGAGAGCCGCCAACTTTGGCCATCAAGCCAAGCGTTCATACACATCGCAAAGCATTCCTTCATACATTCATACAAAGAGTACACATCGACCAACTAACGGCATAAATCAATAACAGACTGAAGATGGTCATCAAGCCTGGCTTGTTGACAGGACTGATACAGCCGTTAGCTCAAAAATTTTTTTTCTTTTTTTAGGTATCCTGCGAAGTTGTGAATTTTCCTAGGGCGTTCCATTCCCGTATGGCACGGGGGAAGAAAGAGAAGTAATATGCGTTGTTAACACAAAAGTATTCATTTATCGTAAATTTATGCTTGTGACGCGTTTCCCTCCAACGGTTAAAATTAATGTTAGTAGCAGGATCCATGTTGAATACATTGCATATTTATTGAAATAAGAACTTGACTCTCTGAAGTATTACATGACTAAATAATATGTCTAGGCCTGCGCGGGAAAGCAGCTCCGTGGGGGAATCAATGCGCCGGTACCGCTTTTCGTTGCCCCGATTCAAGCTCGTGCATATATTTTTCTATATACGGAAACGTCTTATGCTCACCCTCTTGACAAACAGCTGGAAAGTTCCTCGAAGACCTTATTTCCCGGTCGAAAATCCACGTTGGAAGATCTTCATAATTGCAGCCGTTCTTATCGAGGATGTAACGAACGCATCGGTTATCTCTGTGGACAGTTAAGGCGCTCAGTTATTGAACGGAGTGCAAGCACAATAAATCCGACTGTCCCACATGCTACAAAGTACATCATATAGTATTTTGTTTAAGCAATTGTATTACGTCTTAGTGTCTATATTACCACGTGTCACCCGACGTACTCAGGTAGCGCGTCGCAAGGAGAGTGTTGAAACGAAGGAGTATTACTCACTTGCGAGTATAGTTGACGACCAAAATAGTAACACAACTGCAACTGTGATATGCTTTTTACTTGGAGAGCTAAATGTAGAAAAATGCGAACATTTTGAACTGGCCTGAAATCTCGGCCCTGGATCACTAACTTAATTTCTGAACAAAAATTGGTGAAAGTGATCCGAGATCCACAACTTCGTATATTTTCAGCGGGTATGAAAATACTTCGCTTTTCAGAGCCCTACAACCTAATTTCTTCACTGCTCAACAACACAATTTTCGGTTCTTTTTTTACAGCTTAAGTGGCATCGCAGCATAACTACTGTACGTTCGCTGCAACATGCTCATATCGAACACTCATATTTTCTGTACAAAAGAGCCAGAAAGGGTCATGAGCCCGCATGAAATCTTTCCTCCTTTTAGAAGAAATGGGTGAACAAATGTGAGTGCGATTTTTTTCCATTTCTTGAGGCTCCAGTGTTGCTCGCAGAGGCAAGGTGCACTGTTTTTACTTTTAACGAAAACACAGCCGAGAAGTGGTTCTGTGCAAGTATGAATGATCCGTGCTGAGTGGTGTACTTACAGGCATTTTTCTGCTGCTCCTGTCGGTGCAAGTATGCAACGTCGTCTTAGTAGCCGCACGATACGCTTTGCTGTACAAGTGACTTCTTGGCAACGACCTGCACATTAACCATTGTCTCTGGTCGAAACGCGTCAACCCACTCGCGCGGTACCGAACCAAAATAATAATAATAATAATAATAATAATAATAATAATAATAATAATAATAATAATAATAATAATAATAATAATAATAATAATAATAATAAACAGACGAAGTGACACGTGAAGCAGGGCAAGCACATGTTAGGTAACACAATATTTCAGAAGTTATTAACTCTCTGCCGTTCTTGATTTTGAGGTATCGTTATGGATGCCGGCTACATGGGTGAATTTTTTTGAACTTCAACGTTCTGTGCGCGTACTGCACTATATTGCAACAAAAAATAGTGCTGCATGGTAATCAAAATCCGCGGCGCACGCACTTCTTGCTGTGACACTGCAGAATTTGGTGCCTAAATATAGATGACGTACAATCAACGTGTCTGTCCACGATAAAGTGAATGTAGCACTAAAAAGAAAACTGTACGTGGAATGGACACCGCAAGCGCTGACTCGCAGCAGGACCACTGGAATAATTGGAATATCTCTTTTCTTAAAATTCTTTTTAGCAACTAGGCCGTATATATAACCGTACGTTTCATTTTTTTTTCTCGATTGATAGAATAAATGGGAATTGAAGACTCGATTTAACCAAGTTGTGGCTGATGGCATTCGAGTACCAGAAACCTCCCATGAAGTTGATACGCGGAAGCGGTGAGCGAAATGCGTCGCAGTGCTATTTCTTGACCTAGCACTTTTAATGCGATTCTAATGCTCATGGTACTTCACACACTTTCTGGGGACTATCTATCTATCTATCTATCTATCTATCTATCTATCTATCTATCTATCTATCTATCTATCTATCTATCTATCTATCTATCTATCTATCTATCTATCTATCTATCTATCTATCTATCTATCTATCTATCTATCTATCTATCTATCTATTGCCAACTTCGGTGACTGGAAGTGGGTGGTCCATGGTCTGATGGGTAGCGCGTAAGGCGTCTGTGTTGATGGAACAGGGCTCAAAATTAATCCTCGAAACAACTAGGGTCAATAGGCACGTGGTACAGGTTAAGCATCATGATGCCAAGTTCGAGCAGTGGGTATGTGCCACTTGGTTCGTGCCGTTCTTCGATGAACCCGACGCCAACTTGACCTACTGAGTATGTGCCACTAGGCGTGTGCCGCTCTTGAATAAATCCCTTTGAGGCCAGCTTAGGTAACTGAGCCTGTGCTACTGCGCATGTGGCGCACTTCAATGACAAAAAAACATCCTTTCAAATTTCTCCGCTGCTCGGCAGAAGCGAAATCCCGCCTCGCGCCGAGTTCACGGCATCGCAGCTAGATGGCGCAGCGTGTGCAGTGGGAAGCGTGAGAGAGGACCCCGGATGCACACACGTTCCGGCATTGGCCGTGCGGTGTGTCACTACATAGTTTCACTGCTAACCGCATTAACGTCGACTATCATCGTCGATGGTTTCACCAGGTTTTCTTCAGCACGCGTGCAGGGCACCAATGAGGTGCCAGGCAAATACGGCGTTTTCGTAACGCTGAACAGAGGCGACAGATAACCGGCGAGACTAGTGTGAGGTGAGGAACTGAATCTAGCGGCGCCTGTTTCATCAGCGTTCGCTGTCGAACCAACTACGATAACGGTAAAACGACGGTAAGAGTGCCACAGGCGCCTGTTATTTCCTCGGATTGTGCATAAATGCTTGCGCTACTACACCATGAAACCTTGTTTAACGATATTTGAGGCTGCAAGTACGGGTTCATCCAGTCCTTGTTGCAATTATTTTAGAGTGCAGCTCTTAGCCGTCCGTTCCTGCGGCGAGCGTCGGCGTCGACGTCAGCGGCGTAATCAACTGAACGAGCACAGCGAAAGATGAAAGAGCGAACGCGGCGGTAACAGAAAGACTGCAGCGCTGACATATCAGCATACATTTTTGGGATATTCAATAAAGTAACACTTCAGCCACGATATTTTAATGAAGTCAGGCACCAGAAGAGAATGCAAGCATGTTTAGAATTGATCACAGTTGATGTTATTTACCGTTTAGGCATCTTTCATCTTGATTTGTTTTCTGTAGCACTGAAAAAGGGAAAAGAATATAAGCCAACTGTTTTCTTATTTCGACCCTTCAGCGTTAGGCTTAACGTTTTTCGCACAGCACTTCGGTCGAAACTACAGGGGACTGCATTATTCCTTTCAAATTGTGAAATTTGTGGTCATTTGCGGAAATCGGTGGAAAAATTATGGTCCAGATCGGTCAATATAACACTTGGGGCCCTACAACGTAAAACTATGGCAACATGTTTTTTTTTTCAATCTTCTGACGTCAAATTTACGTAAACGCTGACGCAAGCATCGGGTGGTGACCCACAGCGTTGCCTGACCAGCCCAATCACACGCTCTCCTCGTTTATAGGAGGTCACTTTTGTTTCCTTTCAAAACGAATAACATCGCCTACATTGAGCGGTTTTTCTTATCGATAGAAGAACCGACATTTGGACGAGTTGGTACTGGTTGAACATCTTGAAGGGGAAGCGCAAGACGACGCAGACAAAAGGCGGGAAACACACAGGACAGCGCCGAACTCACAACTAACATTATTAGAAGGCATACACAAACTTATGTACTACAACCCATACCCACGTGCTCTCCCAACGATGGTGTCGTTATCAGTGCACAGGCAAAAACGCAAAACCCTCTAATGTAATGTTAAACTATGAGGTGGTTAAAAAATTCAAAATCACTGTCCTACAAATTTAAAAATGGCATGCTTACACAACGCGATCCTTTTTTCCTGATATAGTAAGCCTCAAAAATCTCCCTCGTTGTCTGATTGCTCACAGATTACAAGGATATGACGACGCTAAAACAGATCCTCAGCAAAGAAGAGTTGGCAGAACGATCTCATATACGTGCGGAAAGGGCCCGATAACGTGATACGGCCACGCAAAAAGTTTTGTTATACGCAAATAAACCCATGCTCTCCGGCAGGTGTGAGTAGCCAGTGCCTGAGCGATCGACAGCAGCCATCTTATATTCCTTTCGAAACGAGGCAGCTTCCGGCTATTCAGAAAAAAATCCAGCTTTGTTCGGCATATTAATGCATCTTTAACGCGCATACGACACTTTGAGGCAAAGAGTTGTCGCGGTTTTGTGACGTCGAGTGACAGGCAGGTGAAGTGGGTGCAGCCTGAAACATTTTGACCAATAGCAGAGGGTTAATGGCGAAAAGGCGTCGAATCAGAAATAATTATTTTTCTTTTGTTCGGTCACATCATACTTAATCAGTGTGTACACGTCATGTCAGATTGGGAGCAACGCGGCTTTCATGACGTCGCATGACAGACAGGCGAAATAGGGGTGGTCCAAAAAGTTTTTGACCAGTCTCGGATGGCTGATTGCAGAATGGGAAGAGTTTGGAATAGCTTTACGTTATAACGTCCTTGGAATTGCTACACTCTTGGGTTTTCAAAAGAAAAAATTGCGAATTTACCTTCGTATGCGGTAGAGTTCAATATAGTCTGCGCCCATCGTAGTGAGTAATGTTTAAAGCGTGGCGACTATGTCACTTCCGGGCTAGGGCGTCTGGAGATGACTTTCGAGATAAGTTTTCAATAATCGTTGGGGCGCACTATTTGCATACTAAGAGACATGGACAAAGGAAAATGTGCATATTTATTGAAAAACAAAGAATGTAACAGTTTTAAGGGTTATAATGAACGATCCGGACCATAAAATTCGATATTTCTGCAAAATTTGAGCGAGAACAGTACAGCAGTGGGCGCGAACTCTTGAAAAAAAATTATTTGGAGGAAAAACGCAGGTCTCTGTGGTTGCAGCTACAAAACACGACGATTTTTATTCCTCAATAACATGAATTGTTGTTCTTCTTTGGAGGTCTCAGAGCTCTCCGTTGAGATTCATACTATATAAGAAGTAATGACTGTTCCTTCTCTGGAAACAGGTGTATATTCATGTAGTTGATAGCGCATCGTCCCATCGTTTCGTGTTTCCCCTTCGTTTTCGTTGTTTGCTCTGTAGTAATTATGAACAAAATGGTGGCTAAGTAGTAAGCGAATAAACCGTTGAAGGTTTGTACTGGAACTGATAACAAGATTTTATTTCTAAACTCTTTATTCAAAAGAGAAGAAAGAAAGCTGCAGTTGAATTAAGCATTAGAGGCATGCGAGGATAGCACTTACGAGTGTTTTGGTGGTTCTCTTCTTCGTTGGTGCTAGCAACATCGAATAACTGCCATTGGATGGTGAATGATTTAATATTCTGAGGTGACAAGTTGCTGTATCGCATTATTTTGTTGGACAATAGAAGAGGCTTTAATGGCTTAAACAGGTAGAGAAAGCCCAGATAAATTTAATGCGCTCGTGCTTTTAGCCTAATAGAACGCATCACTCTACAACAAAAATACACACATCTGATGGTGGGTTTATAGTTAAAGTAATTTTTCTGTAGATGAAGCTGAATCTGCGAGAAACTTTGTGACACCAAAATACTCTGCTTCCGATATCAGGGCAGAAACTCACACCGCCATGCCCGGTCGTTGAAGCTACCGGCTCGGATCACCAAATAGCCCAAATAGCCACTCTTTGAAACTGCTCTCTCCCTCTCGTTCTCTCTCGTTCTCTCTTGTTTTTTGTGTTGGTGTCGCGAGCTGTAACTTTATCCTGTCTACGTCTGGCTACAAAAACCGAGCGTTAATGCGTTTCACGAATGATTTTGGCTCATGAAAAATGATCTACGTACCTGCTTGAGCCATATTTTTTTTGAACGTGAGTCGCTGCTGCTGCCGCTGCTGCTGCTGTTGCTGCTGTTTTTGCTGTTGCCTGAAAGGCTGGTTCTGCTGCTGATACTGCTGCTGCGTTTGCCCCTCTTGGCTACTTGGGTCGAGCACGGCTGGCCCGTAGACAACATTTTGACCTAGAGGCACAGAGCGTGTGCACAAGCCGTTCAATATATGGTCATGGAACAACTTGGTCGTTGTTCAATGTGAAAAGAAACCATCAAAGTTTTCGCATTGTTTCGAAAGCTTTGTGTTCACCGTGAGATTGCTGTTCCAGCCTCGGAGCTACCAACTGAAGAAACGCTAGAAAGAAACTGTGGAACAGGCTAGACCACCAGATTACTTTTTCCGAACACTCTATGCAAGAGTTTGTTCTAGAAATATGGTTTATTAGTGGAGAAGAATGAAGTTCGCTTTCTAGAATTTCGTGTCCTAATGACCGCGCCGATCACATCGCATTACGTCACCATCTTAGTTGTATTTGCATGCCTGAATGTTTCTATTCTTTTTTTTCGTAAAAATGTAGAGAAGTTTCCAGCTTGTGATTTATCGACTGTCATCTTTTTGTGTGCACAGTTAAAGAGTGCGGGTATCTGCGTGCATGAAGAAATGTCAATCCACGCACCTATTAGTATGCAGTATTTATATCACTATCTTTTGCCAGAATTAGCCATTAGCGTACCCCTTACGCGACTTTTCTGTGCTTCTTGCGGACTTGTCCATTCACACTGCTGGCGCTGTTCTAAACAACATCAACGAAAAGATAATGCTCCCGTTAGCTGTTAGAAAAGATATCACTCGACTGTTACAATTATTTCAAACTGCTGCCATAACGGAAACATGCTCGAAAGGTAGGCTGAAACTATGGCTTTTATTTTGTACACTACATATATTTGATTTAGATTTTGGTATTATTTATTTTCCTTTGTGGTTAATACGTATTAACGTAGATTTCACGCTATTTAATCTTCACAAAAAATAAAAAAAGAAATGCAAGCATAAATTAGGCTCGTGTGTGTCATACTATGTGGTGCACGCACACACACGAGCTAACAAAAAAATCAAAACAAAAGCGCACGCACAGACACACACGCAAAGAAAAAAAAAGGAAATGGAGCGGTAATGATGTGCAACGCGATCAGCGAATGTCTTTTTATGTGAGTTCATGCTTAGGTGGCATACGCGCCGCCATAACACAGCCGCTTCTTACCAAAAGCGAAAGACGTTGCTACGGCAGCCATTAACATCACATGGAGCTTCATACTGGCACGGTGGATCCACTGCGACAAAAAGTGAAAATCAACTGAATACTGAACGAAATTCAATCCTGAAAGTTTCGCGCTGAGAAATCTCTGCGCCTTTCACTATGCCTGTCTCGTAGGCCAGAGTGCCAAACTAAAAAAATATGCCGGTTTGTTTCGGGTCGTGGTTAAAGCTCTTTCGTTTTCGTTCCGGTTCAGTTCTCCCGGTCATCAATCGAGGAACGCTAACAATTCACGAACCGGTTCAGTACAGTAGATTTGATCCTTGGTATCTCATGACACGAAACACGGTCCTCGCAGGATAGTAACATTTAGTTGTGTGTGCAAGTTTTTATCTGGAAGAACAATGAGATGATGTCACTGGCACGTGGGAGACCAGAAAAAGTTTTACTGGGTTTCAAGCATGAAAATTTGGTGCTACCATAGCTGTAGAAGAAAACCCCGGGGCCAAATCCTCAAAGCTTTTAGTTTCTAAGTGGGCTTTGTTATTTGTCGACCACCATTCCTGATGTCCCACTACGCGACTGACTCTCATCTGCGCTTACTAACAATTTCAGCGTAAAAACATTTTTGTAAATACGGGCCCTGTACGTCTCTTCGAAACGTTTAGCTTATAGTTAGTGATTGGTTAATGCCTTTACGTATTCAAATTGAATGCATACACATATAAACGTAATGCTCAGTAGACTGGATTGGTAGTAGCCGTGATTCGTAGTCAGCATCCAGAATCTGTGCAAGAATATGTTTACCTAGGCTATTTAGTCACAGGGGACGCGTATCACGAAAACAAAATCTACAGAATAATAAAGAAGGGTTGAAGTTCAAAGGGCAGGCATTACGAAGTCATGGCCGGCAGTTTACCGCGAATCTTGGAACGAAAAGTATACAGTCATTGCATTCTAATGGTACTCACATATGGGCAGAAACATGGACGTCAATAAAGAAGCTCGAGAAGAAGTTAAGGATCGCGCAATAAACGATGGAACCAAAAACGATAGGCTTAACGTTCAGCGATAGGCGAGCGGTATGGATTAAAAGCAAATAGGTGTAGCCGATATTCAAGTTGAGATTAAGGGAAATAAATGAAATTGGGCAGCTTATGCAACGCATAGAGCAGATTGGCTTATATGCGAAACGATGAGAAGACACTAAGGCAGGTCAGGTATTGCTGTCTACACAACCACTTAAAGATTTTAGTCAAGATTAGTGAAAGTAGGGAAGACCTGAGGGTTACGTACGTATTTTATGAAAGGAGAAGAAAGGCGCTGTTAAACGACAATAAGAATGACGACGACATCAATGTCGCGGCAACGGCTCCCATAATAACGATAAGGATGGCATGACGATGACCATGCAAAATCTCCAAACTTCACTACCAGTTGAAAAAAAGAAACTAGAAAGAAAACAACCCGCAAAAGAATTTTCAGTGGTTGCTGGCTTCTGTGGCAGCACTAGCAGTGACTACGCTTACAATGCTTCTAAATTTTCACCTATAGAAAACCATTGTGGTTCAATTCCATTTCGAAGGACAGATGCTCCGGTTCAATGTCGCCATCTTGCGCGCGTACTTTCATTGGCTGAGTGTGATATGCCAAGTATAACGCCCACAGCAGATGCAGCCGCCAACAGAATCGCTGCAGTGTAAGGTTGATATTCTGTGTCGGCTGTGCCGAAGAGTTACCGTGATCAAAATGAATGCCTTATTCAGAATGTTTACCAGCGCTTCATTCGATGTCGGTTGTTGCCAAGAAAACATCAGCCGCTTACTAGTGCTATTATACCCGATTTGACTTACAGACAGAATTCCTCCCCACTGCACCGAACCGAGTAAACGATTTACCACTGATTCTTCAGAAAACTCTTACACTAACTTAACGACTCGTCGGATTGCAATGCACTGAATGATCTTGAATGCTTTTTTAGGTCGACAAGGTTGAGCGTTGGGCTAGTTGGTAGAGTAGCGTCGCGATACAAAGCGTCACACGCACACACGGAGAAGAAATTGATGTATACCACATTTATTTATTTATGTATGCTACGCTACTCACAAAGAAATCCGCGGCTAGGATCTGCGGTGAGTGCCAGCAGTGCTTAGCGCTTCGTCGCCTGAGCGGCTCACCCGTTTTGTAGATACTCACTGCGAGAATCCGTCGTGTAGGTGCACCGGTAACGTGCAGGTAAATCTAAGTACAGGAGAGTGTTTTTATTTTTGCGTCTACGGAAATTCGGCCGCCGCGGTCGGGAATCCAGTCCGCGATCTCGTGTTCAGCTGCAGAGCGCCATAGCCACTGAGTCACCACGGCGTGTAAAACGGATGTAAGCGCTAGGCTGCATTACTTGGCGTACAAAAAGGTGAAACAGTAAATTATTTTCTCATTAAGCGGCAGTATAATGAGGGTGCCTTATGAAGTAAATATTCTTTCTTCAAGTGCAGGCAACCTCAACAGGGGCCCACTGATGTACAAAACTTGGCAAGTACAAAAGATAATCAAATTCCTGTCTAGTTGCCTTCCACAGCTGCGAAAATAGTCGGATGAATTCATTACCTTTTCTCCCTTTCAGCTGATTGGTGTAGAGAACAAAGGGTTAGGGTAAGGCCATGTTGGCGAGAAAAGCTCGTAAATCATTTCACACGAACACTCCCAAGGAGTCCAAAGCGTGCAATAAGGATGTATGCGATCACCTGGAAACGCGTCCGAGTTGAAGCTCTTTGACCGCAGCCTCGTGGCAAGTGCAAGGGCCTCTCGAAGCTCGTTCTTGGTTGATGCCCAACTCTGGAAGATATAACCTAGGCACGACCGCTCCTAGCCATCCATTTCCAGAGAAGCAGAGCCGCCGCTCGTTTCCGCACGCGTTTGATGGCCGTCCGCGTCACTTTCCACTCGCCTATTTCTCAATGCGAGCCATCGGCTCGGTCGTGCCAGAGCCATCTTGTTTACAGGTCCAGATGGCGCCCGTGGAAGCGCTTTTAAGCTCTCCTGGAGCCCGCCATTGATATCGGTCGAAGAGAGAAGTCACGACATGGTTTTAGATCACGTTTTCAATGAAGTATATGCCCATCATGAAAACCGCCACGGCAGCAGTAAACGCCGTAGTATCAGATTTTAATTTGTGTGCGCGTTCCGCAAGCACTGGGACTTGTGATGGGGATACGTTGCTTTGTGTTTTGCTTGCATTATGTTACGCAGCATAGCTGCCGATATTGATTTTGTGTGCGCCCTCATTCAAAGTTAGGCGCGACCGGTTTTCTGTATCGAGCATTTCTGCGCAGAGGCACCCTCGGCGTACGGCCGGCTCTCGGGTTTTTTCAGGCTAGCGGCTAGTTTCGTTGAACTGCGAAAAAGTGGCGGTCCTTCTGAATGAACCCAATTTCCGTTAAGGCTCCGCCGTATCAGGAGGCGCCGAAAATCATGACCGCTGCGTAATTAGGTACGTCCTGTTTCGCCCCCCCCCGCCCCCCGTCTCCCCACCTTGTCGCCCTTTCTATTCTTCCTAACAGCCGTGCTTAACGGGTGGTGAATGGTTTGCGCGTCCACTATGTTTTTCGTCTAAAGCTCACCGGTATACTGCTGTTTTCTTGAAATATCACTGCAGCTTTCGCCAAGGCAAAAAGAAAAAGAAAAAAAAGGACACGGGGGGGGGGGAGGGTAATGCACGTTATGGTGTTTCAAGAGCAATACATTTTTTTTCTAATATTTTAATTGTTCGCCTATATTCCTCAGAATGTCCTGCGAAGCGTCTTTTTAATATTTGCATGCTTCGGTGCCTCTTATACAGCCTTGTGGTGGAGGTTAAGGGCTGTTACTGCCTTTACAGAAATAGTTCTGGCTATTTATGGTCTCGTCGTTGGGCTTAGTAACGTGTGAGAAACACCGATGTACATAACGTTGAAACGAGTAAACACAAATTTGCGCTGTTTCATTAAAAACTTGCATCTCAGTAGATTTACCAGGTGTCGACTATAGTAAGGGTCAAAATATACAAATATAATTTAATATGATAGGAACTTCGCGATTAGGCCACGATTGTTGTCACCTATTGTGCCTGTTGTGACAGGCCATCGATAAGTGCACGTACTCTTGCATTTGTGAAGGACGCGCGCATGCGGACCGTCCCTGCTCACTGCTTTCCGCGGGATAACGAACATAGATTTCATAAAGATCAGCAGACTTCATGGATTCCTCAGGCGCTAAACTTACTGCGACAGCAACAGGCTCTCAGAACTGACGCCGTCATCTTCTATAGAATATCTACTTTGTGATGCGCACAAAGTCTATTCAGCCGATACAGTATTGCCTGTTGTGGCCTCCGAAATACGTGCGCAGACAGTGCCACTCTCATAATCTGTGGGGGGCTACACCTTGCACAAATTACCCAGCGTAAATGTTGCTCAATAGCGCAGTGAATGGAGCGTCCCTTTCCGAAGTGCCGCATGAAGAGTTCGAAACGCAGCGACGCTGGTGGACAAAGTTTTGATCCGAGCGTGCAAGTGCTTATTTCGCTATCCTCAGTGCGCGTGTGGCCGACGCTCGGCGTTCGTATCTAACACCTAATGTGTGGACACGATAAAACTAGCGAGTATAAGGAACTATTCTATTAGCATATTTATGTACTTTGGAGATCCCTTAAGGCATACATATATACCGAGTATTTCACGAAGTGCGTTTGAAATGCCTTGAAATTAAACACGATTATTATCTTTACTACTGAGGCACACATTTGAAAATTATTCGATGTAGTGATTGGACAGGTAATTCTGCAAAGCAGATTATTTAGGTTTTTAAACAAAAGAGCCATGCGAGTAGTCCCAATCGAAGGCTTGAAGCGCGCCATCTAAGGAGCTCAACCGTTTCCAGAAATGAAAAAAGCTGATGCTGCAAATTTTTACAGCGTAGTTAATTCCTGCCGACTCTACACAGAGACGCGAAACTGAACAGCCGAAGAGCTGAACTGTCACACCCTTAGTAGATGCTGATCCATGAGTGACGTAACTCTTTGCGCCTCACCGTCGGACCAGCATGAAGCTAGCGCGATTGGGGCTTGATAAGGATGCTCGCTTCACGCTTGGCCGATGGTGAAGCGCAAACAGTCATGTCATTCATGGATTAGCATGGTTTGGATGCGGCTGCCACGTATTTAACAACCATAAGGACACTCCATACGGATTTTTCCCATCGGCGTAGCCATCGTCGGGATGTTTCTTATAAAGTACAAAGGCGATAACACGGACGCTGTGCGCCGTATGCTGTATGTGCTAGTGAAAGCGCGCGAGGGGATCCGATGATCGTTGCTCAATCTGGTGCGCGCAAGGGAGGGAAGGGGGGAAGAAATGCACCGTATTCCGTCACTCGAAAGGCCATGGGGGGACAGGAGGGAAGAAGCGGGGGGGGGGGCGGCGTTGTTCTCCGGCAGCAAGTGCGCATTTCGCGACCGCGCGCAAGGGGAACCAGTGATCGCGGCTCAATCTCGCACACTCAAGGGAGGAAAGCAGGGAGGCAACGCGGGACTCGGGCGGGAGGGGGGCGGCGTTCTACTCCGGCAGTGACAGCGTACTTTGCGCGGTCGCGCGCGGCCTCGCGCGCCCTATCTTGAAAGCGATCTGCAGATGGCTCATACCTTTGTGCGTGCGGTGTTCTCGCCGGTAAGCTTGCATTAAAGCGATGGACAGCACGAAGGTAGCTTCGCTCGCTACTGCTGCCGCGTTTTCTTACGCCAGTGTTTTTACAGCGACTGTCCGCGGAGTGTGATGTGTTCATATTTGCCTGTGTGCGCTGACACCATGCATGTTAATTTAGTAAGTAAGCGAATTTTTCCAGGTTTATACGGCTGATAAACCTACTATTCTTATTTCATATAGATGCCTACTTATTCGCTATCACAATCGATGCTTCGCCTTTCGGGCGAAGCTGCGACTTCTTTTACAGACAGCCTCTGAGCAATAACCGAGTTGCGAACATTCGTCAGAGTTGGCTTTTCTGCACTAAAGGTGTTTGTGCGGAGAAGCCCGCATGAGTGATTTCATTTATTTGCAGGTGTAGCCAACCTATTGAAAGTCTTCGCGCGCGTGTACTCTAGATGCACTCATAATATTTCAGAATATCCTTAAAAATAATTAAGTTTCAGAAGGACGGACTGATGGGATAGTTGGTATGACATTATGTTCAGTGTCGCACAAAAGATACACACTTGGCGGCATAGAAGCGCCGTGCCCCCCTCCTGTTTCCTTGTTTGTTCAGTTTCCGCTGCACTGTACATAATTACTTTTAATGACCGGCTTGAACCTGCGTCGTTTTTATTATGACACCGTCCTTCAATTTATCGCACTCCCAAGATGTTCACGGGCTGTAATAACAAATCTTTCTTAAATAAGTGCGTTTCCTCATTGGTCAGCTTTTTGGCATGCGCAGCTACAATGATAGCGAGAAGCCTGATAATGAGACGGTTAATGAGATGCGACGTGATAATGAGATGAGCAACAGTGGACAGCACTTACAAGAGAGGAGTATGCGATTAGTATTCTCAGGATACTTTACGTACTTTCCGGTATCTATCTATGTTTGTGACCGTTTTTCCGCCAGCTAGGGTCGCTGGGTAGTCCATGGTCTTATGTGTACAGCATCGGTGCGGCTGTGCTAAGGGAACCGTGTTCAAAACCAACCGTTGCGCAAACTTGGATCACTGTGCACGTGACATTGGGTTTGCGCCGCTTTTCAGCGATCCTCTTACACACAAGCTTGCGTCACTGGGCATTTGCCACTGGATGTGTGCCGTTGTTGAATGAACCTCTTTGACACAAATCCGGGTCACAGGGTATGCTCCACTGGGAATGTGCCACTGTTCAATGACAAGTCCTTTGAAAGTTATTCACCTATGGGCGCAAGCAAGCCCGTGAACATGTTTCAGCAGTGGCAATACGGTGTATCGCTGCATTGCTTCAATTCTTATCGTATTAACGTCGAGAGAGAGAAAGAGAATAAACTTTGTACTTCCAAAGTACATATTCAAAGGTTGGAACGATACAGAGAAGATTAGCATGGCACCTGCGTTAACGTCGACATTGATCGTGAGATGGGTTCCGCCGGAATTAGTGAGTACGTGGTGGAGGCCCAAACGACTGCAAACGGGGAAATGCGCTTACTTTAAGAGTCATTTCGTTATACCAAGTGTTCTCTTTGTGGAGAGCAGATTACTTTAAACAAAACCTGCATATATAGGCCCCTGATGTTTTTGCAAATAGGCTGCGTAACTAGGCAAACCTTCACCACAAGAAAACTTTTAAGGACAATTTTGTTAATTATCTAAAATTGGCAATTTCACTTTCTAATCGCTGATTTTAGGACACGTGTTGTAATTGTGAAGTCGAAGACGAGGAATAGTGAAATCAGGCCTGCTTAGCAGAAACACTAAGTCTAGCACCCCTAGGTGGTCTGCTAGTGAGCGAGGGCCCGCCTACTTGCCATGGACTCGTGACTTCCCTACGCGGACGCAGTCACCGACACCGAGCTCAGGCTCCCCGACGTTGGTCCGTTTAGCTCCTATAATGTTAAACGATTACGTGCTAGGTGCGTGGGTGGGCAGCTCGCGAGTGATGGAAGGCACGAGCTGACACTAAATATGTTCTTCAGTATGCATCTTAGTATCGTTTCTTTGTGTGCTGTCAAGTGCAACGCATGCTGACTCTAGAGTAGCAGAATTGGTAAGAGGATCCAATACGCAGGGAGGTTGTGTGCTGCGCAAGCACCGCATTCTGAACGCTGCTCTTGTTTCCAGCACGCACACGCGGTTTAACGACGTCATCACTCGGGAGTAGTGGCTGCGGGGAAAAAGGAAAACTCGGAAATACGCGCTGCTGTTGCCTGCCGAATGTAAGTTGTACAAGCGACGGCAGTTGTTCCCGATAACAAGTACATGAGGCAACAAACGTTTGCGCGATGTTTATTGTATGCTACATGGCACGAGGAGGAGGTTTACCGAGTTGATGGAGGTATCGGCGAGTGAGCAAGTGCGTGGGGCAAGCGAGCTGGCGCAGCTTGCGACGATCAGTTTCTGTCAGAACCTGCGGCACTTGACGTTGTACCGAGCGTACGATTCCGCCGTCGTGTCATTTGCAACCCGCATTGATGAAATGTCACGTGAGCAGCTGGTTTCTTTGAGAGCGTTGTCGATGCATTCTTTCATGAGGTCAAGTTCCCTAGAAATAGTAATAATGTTTTGTTTACTGAGCACCTCACTACACTCTCGATGATACAACTCTGTACATTTCTGTAGTTATTCTTTCCAGGCTATGATATACGACGCAGTAGAAGAGGTCGGGTCGCAGCTGGAGTTCTGGCTGCATTTACACAGATGGCTGAAAGCATTGTGGTCTAGTTTTGATATTTTTAGTGAGTGTTTGTAATGTTAACAACCTCATAAAACAGCCTTTTCATGCGCCTCTTGCACTATTTGCACTGAGTGCGTACAATTCAAAGGTAAATGTACATTGAATAAAATTACGCGTTTATGGTTTAATTCTTTTCAGCAATGATATAAGACTGGCCCCGAGACAATAGCCGGGTCAGATTTCTGATTATCATGGCCTGAAATCTAGTAACCTGCTGATAGGCCGAAAATACATTAAAATAGACATGTATAAAACCCATTGTCTCTTCCCTATGTTATAATGCTTCTATACGCATGGCTGAGTCTCTCCTTCCCGGTTGTTTGAAATTGCATCTTACGTTGTTGAAAGGTAACATTTGACGCTTTCTTTCTAGTGTCTTCTTTATAGGTAAACTTCAGAAACAGCACAAAAAGTAATAACGCCATCTGAATAGGATAACAGTATTCCTAATGCTTAAGAAAAGATGCTGCGCGAAAAACAGACTCATTGTCTGTCTTTGGCACACCGCCTTTTCTTAAGCATTGTGAACCAACTCTCCCAGTAACAAGTTTTATTGAACTATGATTCCTAATGTTACGGAAGTACAGTACGATGGTGTAGTACCTTTGCATGTCCTATGTGACGATTTAAGGAACGAGAAAGGATTGGCATAACTAAAGATAAAGAGGGTTGTTCAATGCTCTGAAACCTTTATTTCTGAAAGTTATTCATCCGTATTTTTATCCCTGTCTATATGCTACCCGGTAAGTAAATTGCAAGTGTCCCACAGTTTCCACCAAGCCTAGATAACTTGAGTGAAGCCATCTTTTCCTCCGTTTTTTAAGAATACCCTCGAATGGATTGTTCAGAGAGTGGCTCATCAAAAGTTGTTTTGATTTGGTTCAGCAGTTTTAATTGATCTTATGTATTTGTTAGAGCCGCAGTTTATGCTGCAACCTATGGGGCCTGTGCCTAATAATATGAGAAAAATACGACGACCACTTTCGCATTCCTGAAGATGAAGGGAAATGGATGCTGTGTGCGATTTTTTGTACGCCAGGCAGACGCTAGTGAGATGCAGTAGAGATAAGCGAGTACCTCTCATGGGAGACGTGCCGTGAGAGACACGGCGAGATGAGGAATAGGGTTTGTGAACGTGTAGGATCAGCTGGTAGGCTCTTCCAGCTGATCAAACATGGGGAAAAGAGAGCTATGGGAAATAAAAATAAAATGAGTAGAATATTCGACACCGAGAAACGACCCCAAAGTTATAGTTTGTCTCAGGATAGGCGCTGACAAAGGGGTGGCTGGTCGATTTACATTCACAGTAACCGAGCTGAACTCACTCGCAAATGTCCGTCTCGCTGTGCACATCCCGTGCGCGGATAGTGCGGTAGGCGCTTTGCTGACAAGTGAGCACTTTCTCTCTCAGGTCCTCGGGGAGACACGCAGTTTCTTCAACTTGGCGAGCTTCCATCATGTCTGCAAGAAAGGCCAGACCTTCGCCTTCAAGTTTTACCAGGCTTCACAATTCAAGAACGTCACGTGCACTGCTTCACAACATATAATCCGCGCGAAAACTCCACTACATGACAAGAAACGCAGAAGCGGGTACAGAGACGAACGAAGGCGTTGCCTCTCGGCGCAGCGACGAAACGTTACGTGTAGGAAGGCCGTCCGCTGACGCAGGCAGTACGAACTATTGCACGCATTATCAGGCCCATCTTGGCGAGCTGGCCTTTTGCGTTGACAAAGTAGCATAACTACGCAACTAAACGCAACTTCACCATTGGCAACGACTGCTTGGACAGAGTCCTTACAAATTTCACCACAGCGTCGGCTACCCTCCACTTTCTCTTGTCGTCGCTATGGTGACAAGCGGCACCAGTTCTTGTGAACTTGTCGCGAAGTTTCGCCCAAATACCGTTCGTCACTGGTCATCAGATAATAAAGCAAAAGGGTCTTGCGCCACTAGTCGAATCGGCTGTCGATATCCTCAACTCTCACTTTCGAGATTAGCACTGTCAGTATTATTTGTTCTCAACAGGTTGGTGCTCACCGTCATAGCGAAGATTAGCGAAAGCGGTCTGCCAAGGATAAGTTGCAGTAAAAGTTTTATTTGGGCGAGTCGGTTCATGGCTATTCAAAAGGCGCAGCGCGACTGGGACGGAGACAAAGAAAACACAAACCACAACACAGCGCTTGTGTTGCGCTTGTATTGTAGTTTGTGTTTCTTTGTCTCCGTCGCAGTCGCGCTGCGCCTTTTGAATACCATGGATAAACCGCTCTCACAATCGAAAACATTTGTGCCAATCGAAAGCTATAGTTTGAGCATTATATACTCTGCTGTCCTTCGCAACCCTCTTATATCTGTTATAAACAAAGGCATTTTACGTATCGACAGGTTCCTTTCGGCACCAATTATTAAATATGGGATAATGTTAGCTAAATGGGCGCTTCTTAGCACTTAACGAAATAAGGAGTCAACTTCGCGTGCACTCAACTAGAAACCCGGAAGTGTGCCGAGCGAAACTATTTCCCCCGCTCCTGTCTGAGGTATACACAACCGGAGCAATAAAGCGGCTTCCCTAGGCATCGAAAGACGCCGCTCGATTCCTGATCTGTGCTCAGGATTATGAGCGATGAGTACTGGGGAGGGGGGGATTGTTTAATATGATCGTGACACGCTTGTGTAATGAAATTTAAAAGGACTCACGTTTCATGGCTATTGTCTTGCAAGATGTTTGATACTCTCCCACCACAGCTCTTGAGAAGTGAAGTAATCTTGAAATGAGGTTTTTGTTGCCAGAGCACGCGTCGTTCTTTATCAGAGGTGTTACGCAGTGCTTGTAGTCCGTCAGCGAGCTGCTCTTGAAATGAAGGTCACAAGAGATGAGCACAGAGAGGTTATTCGGGGTGCTTTGCACGCACCGCATAGTTGTTTGGCGTTATCGTTTCTGCTCTTCGTTCTCGTGCGACACACGAATACCATCGAAGAAACACAGCTTTTCACGATACCTGCAGAGCTTTTCTTTGTCCTCATCAAGCTCGAAGTTTAGATTGACGATCGACCTGTCGAAAGTTGTGCCGCAAGCAAGATGGCGATTCAGGAGCGTTTTGCTGTCGCACATGACGTAGTCGTAGTTTTCTGGAAATCGAGATGGTATCAGCACCATACACGCAATTGGAATTTATTTGGCTTGCTCACAGAAATATTCTTGGAATTTAATTTTAAATAGAGGGTATAAAAAAGTGTATTCAATATTTTCCGGGGCACTCCTTTGCATTTGCCAAATGTTCTCGATTAAGATTCTAACTTCGAAAATCCCCGTAGCGCGTTCTTACTGACCGCATTAAAGACATTCTGCGGTGACGCATAGCAAACATATTCTCGACGTAAGATTATTTTTCGCAATTGCCCTTTCTTTCGAAGACGGCCTTAGGCATCAGAGCCCGAATTCATGAAACTCCTTTCGATGATCACACCCTCAAATATAGCGCGCGCTCCTGCGCCCGGCGCTCATTATAGCGATTGCAGCGATAACGAAATTATTGCCGCGCTGATTGGCAATCGCAGACCGCACTTTGGTAAGACAACTTTTATATATGCACATGGACCCCAGAGGTATAGCGCCATTTATAGTCATCTGAGGAGCAATCCCAAGCGCGCTTTTTAAACATTTTGCAGGTTTATATTGTTTGAACAAATTGCCGCTCTGCGCAATTACCTAAGAACGCTTTGAGCTCTGCGTCTTCCTGGCTCAAGATAAACGCGTGATGTGTTGTATGAACAATGAATTCCGCTTGCAGCAAATTTTTCCTTACGTTCCTTTGAGGTCTTTTTAAGTGATTCCAGGCATCTTCTATGGATATTATTGCACGAAAGAGGCTCGAGCAAGCATGCATTGCAGGACAGTTAAAGTACACATAGCAAGCAGCAGGTGGAAACAACGACATAAAAAAAAAGACGCGTCTAATTTCTTCCCGTTATCACTTGTACTACACACAGGTTGTTAACGATGGCGGATCTAAGATAACCCAAAAGAGCTTACGCATTTGTAAATTGCAGTCCCAGTTGTAGGTCTCTACTTGGCGTTTGCGGCGTTCAACTTCACGACCAAAAACGTAGCGGTCTCTGCGACACTTTGTTGACGTTAGTGCCATGTCGATGCACGTTATGTACTTGCGAAGTTTTCTGCAAGCAAAAAGTTCCCTCTGTAACCAGCTGGTTGCAGATATTTCACAAGCGTTGACGTACCGTTTTGTAGGGAAGGCATACTCGAGGTTATTCAAGCACATTGACGACGAGGACAAGCGAGGCGACAGGGGCGAGCGCTCGTGTATGCTCACTCGCTTGTCTTCGTCGTCAATGCGCCTAAACAATATTACTTGTAAGTAGATAACTCAGCTTCAGCGACTTATTTGGCACCATAATTAGACGCACTCAGCGACGTGTATTACTGCTATGTGGTAAATAGAGGAGTAGTGCTCGCAAAATGGGCGCCACGTCTGACTGCGAATCAATTATTTGCGCCTGAACTGAAGCGTATCTGGAGCAACTTGAACAAACCTAACTCAAGAAAAAGCAACTCTAGCTCAGTCCGCTTGCATTAGCGTTAGGGTAGGCGAGCAGACACGTGTGACAGATCGTGTTACGTTTGCTTGTACTTTGACCGGTATGCTGCTGCGATTGAATTGACTTTTCGTCTTCCTTTCTTTGTGAATCCTCCTGTACTTTGCTGATCGTGGCTGCTGCTGGTGCTGCTATTGTCTTGCTGAATAGCTCCTACACATGACAGCACACATATAACGAATTGTCTCATAGGTAGCCATATTTTCTACCTCTACAGCTGTGCAGGTGACCGGCTCCTTTCTCTATGGAATTAGGCGATGAAGCGACAAACAGTACCTAAATATCATCACTGCAAGCAATACATGCTTTCAAGCCCATAATTCCTTTGTTATAGCAAAGCATTCTGTGCCTTCGACAGTGGGGTCTGGCGTGTATATTCGGTCGGATTCTCGCCTACCACAGCTGGCTGATCCCGGAAATGGTTTACTGAAACCGAGTCGATCTCCGAGACAGTGTAATCAGTCATCGCGTGGGTGACGTGCATGGGCCGGCGCGTTGGGGGTCACCGCGTCTTTCCGGGCAGATACGTCATCACAATTCTGCAAAACGTGGTGCAGAAGATGCAGCTTTCTCTTGCTCAATGCGTTTTACACAAATTTTTCTGAGCGTAAAAGAAGCGCGTGAACACACGCAAAATTGCCGCGCGACTGGCCGCTCGGGGCACTTTGTGTGTATTCGCGGGATTATTTCACTCTTGAAAAAACACATTTATGTAGCACGTATTGAGAAACAGAAACCTGTATCGGGACTTTTTCATCTTGCTCTACAATTTTCTCATTCACACTTTTCATTTAATTAAGATGTTTGAGAAGCTGATATATAACCATGTTAGACGGAAACTAAAAATGCATTTATTATTGACAGACTAATGAGAACGTTTACCGTAACAATATTTTTGTTCATGTTTTTCCCGCTTTCTCTCTCAGTCCTGCAAATAAACTACTGGTATTTTCTTCCCATACAATTCTTCTTGCTACCATGAGATATGCTAAACCTTGTTATTATTTGTAATCAATTCTGTATTTTGTTCTGATGTTAACGTTCATTTCTTGTTGCTTGTATACTACCTCATTATATGCTACTCTTACTGTGAGATGTTAACTATCATAACTGGGGCCCTATAACGTAAAACTATTCCAATATGTTTGTATTCCAATCTCCTGACGTCAACCTTCCGTAACCGCCGGCGCAAGCACCGGGCGTTCACCCGCAGGGTTGTCTGAACAGACCAATCAAACGATCTCCTCGTTTATAGGAGGCCACATTTGTTTGCTTGAAAAACGAATAACATCGCCTGCACTGAGCAGCTTGTCTTATCTAACTGGCTCACAAGAGGCGAGGAGCATGCTCAAGTGGAGAGGGATTCGATGGGGCCGAGCCATTGCACTGAATGTGGATAACCGAATGAAGATAGTGGTGCCGGCGTCTGCGATTGGTCCGCTTTCTCTTACTTCAAGTTGCGGTGGCTCGTCGACAATCGCGGCGGCATGCAACGGAAGCTTAAGAATGACGCTAAAACTGACCCTCAGCAAAGAAGGGTTGGCAGAACGAGGTCGTAAACGTGCCGAAAGTTCTCGAAAACCTTACACGGCCACAAAAAACAAAAAGTTTTATTACACGCAAATAAACTCATGCTCTCCAGCAGGGGCGAGTAGCCAGTGCCGGAGCGATCGGCGGAAGTCATCTTTTATTCCTTTCGGAACGGGGCAGCCTGCGGCTATTCAGAAAAACATTCAGTTTTGTTCGGCATATTAATGCATCTTTAATGCGTACACGTCACTTCGAGGCGGTGAGTTCTTGCTGTTTTATGACGTCGCGTGACAGGCAGTGAAGTGGGTGCAGCCCGAAAACTTTTGACCAATAGCCGGGGGGCTAATGGCGAAAAGGCGTCCAATCAGAAGTAACTATTTTCATTTTTTCGGTCAAATCATGCATAATCAGCGTGTACACGTAATATCAGATAGGGAGCTATCGCGGTTTTCGTGACGTCGCGTGAGAGACAGGTGAAGTGGGGGTGTCCAAAAATGTTTTTGACCAATCGCGGAAGGCTGATTGCAGAATTGGAATAGAAAAGTTTGGAATAGTTTTACGTTATAGTGCCTCTGTTCTTGTACAGGAGGTATCGACAGAGACTTTGACTATGGGATCTCCTTCTGCATACTAAATACCTGTAATGTGACCCAACTTCTAACAATAAATTCAGATCCTGATTCTGAAGACTAGTTAGGTAATTAGGCGGAATGCAAAAAAGTAATCTATCTCCAAACGATGGCAAACAACATTGGCTTGTTTATGTCAAGCTACGTTGTATTCGCATATTTTGAAAGTTAGGCTAAAACTACATGGGGCACCCTGTGTGTGTGTGTATATATATATATATATATATATATATATATATATATATATATATATATATATATATATATATATATATATATATATATATATATATATATATATATATATAAATGCTTCTACGATTTCGTGCTCAGTCCTGTCTTTAACTTGATCAAAACCGTTTGCTACCGTGAAAGCGTGCGCGCCGCAGCACCGCTTGCACTGTTCAGCTAAGAAGCCGCCTTTATTCTATGTTAAAACTGTGCTCCCCTAAGCCCTCTCCTTACAGACTCTACCTGTTTGCCCTTACCTGTTTACCCAGCTTAGTGGAATTTCACAGATGACATTAGCAACATATTATGTAAATCCGGTACCGTTTTGTGCCGTGTACTGTGGCAACTTTTCTTTGTCTTGGTACAGTCTTGATAATTTGTTCGGGGCTAGAAAAAAGAAAAAAAAGCTATCGGAATATCATGTTTTCACTACCTTTTAGATATTGTGGGAATGTTTATGAATGTACGGAATCAGTCGTACCAGCCTCTGCTGCTTTTCCGTCTTGTTTTTTTTTGTTGTGTGTCAGAGCGCTTTATCTTTTGATGTAGGGATTCAGATAAGGCAGAAATGAGAGATGACTGGTATCCAGGATCTTTTAACCGTGCCGCCTTATCATTGAAGTTTTACCTCGTCTTATGGTCACATCCATTAGTTAAAGCTGAATGAAAGCAGTTCACTACAATTTCCCGCTTGACAAGCTTGTAATGAGCGCTGTCAAAAGGCAATGACACTTTTAGACCTTCAGAATCAGAATCAGAATCGGTTTCGTTGTGGTGATTAGAAAGATTACAAGATGCTAAAATGTAGAAGGAGGTCCCGAAGTCAGAGACTTCTATGGGACCTCCTTTTGAATTTAAACATAATAAAGCACGGATTACAGTAGTTGCAAAAATTGAACAAGAAACAATTCGAGGTTTATAGCATAAATAGTATTATTCAATATATATATGCAAAGGCGCCGACTACGGGGGGGGGAGGGAGGTGCTCGGGGGCCTGACCCCCCTCCCGACGATGCCGAAGGCTACCCCTGCCCCCCCCCCCCCTCACACACACCCAAAATGCCACTACTAGAGTTTTGTCACCTACATCATTTGAGGTTTCTTTTGACCCACTTCCACCTTTTCCCTACAATGTTATTGGGCTTAATAGCTTACTGCATCATTATTAGCGCGGACGCGCACGACTTTCAACTCATAATTTGGCTTTATTTCTTCATATACTGACAGTAGGATGACAAGCGCATTAGAAGCATCAGCGGCGGCTGCTTCATTCGTGTTTTTTCACTTAACATTGTTTTAGATATCCACTGTAAACACCCTGCCCATACACAATATATTTAAATATATACACAGGACAATGTTTATTCTATTTTTTGAAAGAGGAGGAGGCAGCCAATTAACAATGATGTTTAAAGGTATGGATAGCCTATACCTAGAGAATGAATGTGCTGCTGTATGTTCACCTATAGCTTCAAATTGCTTTGCCTGTTTTTTTCACCCTGAAAAAAAAAAAAACCCTGCAGAATTCAGTAACCCCTTCGGCAGTCTGTCTTTTATCAACGGCGTGTTTCAGTATAATGCTTCTCTCTCCAGTAAGCAATGCTAACGACTCAAGAAGAAGAAAGAGAAACTCTTCATTAGTTAAACATTTATTAGGGATAGAAATATCGTCGCTTGCATGCAGAGGTCATAAATATATACAGGGTATCCCAATTAACTATGAGGCATCAAAATTTCAAAAAAGAGCAATTGCGTTACTCGAAGAAAACCTAGTGCATATTGTTTCCAACACAGTGCAGTAGCCGCCAGTAATTTTTTCATTACTCAGAGTTATTTAGTATAACTGTGATTAATTATCTAGATAAAGGCGTACTGTCCTAATTATCACAATGTGAATGAGGCATTTGTAGGCACAGCCAAGGGACATCCAACTGCGGTATATTCAGCGACGTAGTAATTTAGTACAAATTGTTTTCCGACTGAAAGGTAAACCCCACGAAAAATGAAAAATACTACGTGGCTGCGCTCCCACCCGCATCATAAAGACAGGCCCTCGAACAGGCTTTCTCTGGGTTAGTCAGAACGAAATAAAGGAAATAAAGAAAAACATCGTGATCGAGTCTTATCTGCCGCACACCGGCCGGAGGATAACGTCGCATTTGGTGTTAGTTGGAAACAAGCTGCGATAGCTGTTGTCTTAGCATAGACAAAGTACAGGGATGGTTTTTCCTAAAGCTAGGATGTTATCCGCTATCCATGGATTCTGAGGCAACGGAAATTTATTTTTGCATTTAACTTCATGGGAATGACGATCAAAACAGTATTTAAGCATACAGAGAAAGAGTGAAAATGTCCTTTGTGGGACTTTTGCCATTCAGATGGGGCACCTGTCATGATTACACGGCTTCAAGAAATGATTGTTTGTCCACCATAAATTTCGCACACATGATTTTTTCCGGAACCATGAGTAAAGTGAAAATTCAAGAATATAGGATAGTGATCAGTTATGTCGGTCATTAGAACTTATGCATCTGAAGGATATGTCGAATTCGACAGTGCATGGTCAATTAATGCACTAATGGGGTGATTAGCACATCATGTCGGTATCTTAATTTAACATAAATAACCAAAGAGCTTTGTCAAAACAATCAGAATGATGTAAAGTGCTAGAACACGAGCTGTCAGCGAAGTTAATGATGATGTCACCTATAATTATTACATTTTGATTTTCATTTGCTAGCATTCCCATAACATTATGGAGAGCAACACAGAAATCTATTGCTTATGAAGGAGGTGAACGATATATGTAACCAGTTGTTAGGATTTTGTTGTCTATGTTAAGAAATTCTTTTTTTAGTTCAGTCCAAACATATTCGCTATTAATTACTCAATTGCTTTGATTATTACAATTAAGTCATGCACCTTGGGCCATACTTCTAGCATATATGATTATATTTTAATGGCAACCATATGTCAAGAAACTGAAACTTGTCGCTTTCCGGCGTTTCTAACGTCAGCCTATCTGCGGCGCTGTTAGTGCTTGAAACTAAGCTCCAGACACCTCCCTTGAGCACTGACCACCTTCGACAATTGCAACATATGGCCTAAAAACATTAATTTATTCTTGCCTCCAAGGTATACATATGTACATGACAGTGGAGACGGCCGATAAGGCATGCATATATAAAAAGGAAAATAGGCGATATGTAAAATAAGGTAGTAACATGAGGATAAACAACTAGTATGAATAAGAGCACCTTGGCTAATTATTTAGTTATTCACTGGTTATCACATATGTAGGCTTGTGGGCTACCGCTATTTATTGTATCTGCAAGAAAGACGTTATTCGTTCTATACTGCACTGTTTTCAAAATGTTTTCGTTCTTCCTACTTCAAGCATGTGGTATTATGGGACGCTATGGTACCTGCTAACACATCATGTACTCGCCATGGTGTTCATCAATGGTGTAAAAGTATACCAATGCAAATGCTCGCCGTGACATTATTCGCGTTTTGCTTATGGTCGACTGCGCACAGTATAGGGCTAGCACAAAAGATTTAACCGATTCACTCTTCCCAAGCACTCCGTTACGGCGTCCCTCATGGCTTGCATGTTGATTTGGGACGTGAAGCCCTACGATTTGATTTTATTTCAATCCGCATGCCAAGTACAGGCCGGCTTCCTTAATCGAAAACTCACCGACATGATTCCGATTGGTCCCTTTTCATCCTGAGTCGGGCCACGTCGTCGAGTGAGCCTTCGCATTCCAGCCGCAGCCGAAGAAGCCGGTTCTCGAGACAGCCTGTTGCGGGCGCTGCGTGATAAAAACTGCCCAGCTGTATGACTAACACACACACAGACACACACGCACACGTGCACGCACGCATACACACAAGAGAGAGCGAGATAGAAAAGAACCACCATCTATGGTAAATCGGAGGATAAGGTTGAGGAGTGCTCGGTTCCCGAAGGAGAGTTCCATCCTCAACGTCGGCCCTCCCGGTTGTAATTTCACAGTCAACACTAAACCGGGGCGTCCGAAGAGTGTCAAGTCACAGCTGTCTGACGCCTCGCTATAGCTAACACCGGAAGGCACGCAGTTTTGATACGCCGCTTATCGTGCGGACGCTTCGAAACACGTGTTGTCATTTCAGCGACAAAAGCGTGTCCAAGTATTGAGGACTAAAACCAAAGGGGTCAAATGCAGTGATCGGAAAGCAAGTGGCACAGGCTCCCGCTCACTTTGCAAAGAAGGCGGATCGCGACGTTCTCGTTGCCGGTCCACTACTCACTGATCGTCGTACACATGCGCGATTCGCGCTGTCTTTATTTGTTGAGCTGCAGCACAAGGGACACACAACAATGAACCGAGCACGTCAGGGCGCATTTGGCCGGTCCTTCCATAAGCGCTCGATGCGTTATGAGCGAAAAATCCGGGAGTGGATGCTGTCTCATGCAAGCAAACGTGACCATGCAAATAAGCGCTTTCTTCCTCGTTTTTCATTCCATTCGGGCTTTATTGTAATTGAGCTGAATTCAATTCTAGGCTTTTACGTGCCCAAAAGCACGATTTGATTATGAGGCACGCCGTAGTGGGGGACTCTGGATTAATTTCGGCCACCAGGAGATCTTTAACGTGCCCCTAATGCACGGGACACGGGCGTTTCCGCATTTCGCCCTCATGAAAACGCAGCCACGCGGGCGTAATTTGATCCCGCGAATTCTTGTTTAGCAGCGCAACATCATAGCCGCTCAGCTACCACGGCGGGATGCTTTATTGTAGCCTGACAGTACATTATATGGAGGCGTGTCACTTGAATAGACCACATTTGCTTCACCGTGACCTCACTGACGATTATTACGGCACAGATGGTAAAGTACTCGTCTATCGGTCTATTGAATTTTCTGGCATAGTACACACTTCTGCATAACTTATCCTTGAGGTGGCGGTGATGACGAAGCAACATTCAGAATGATGTCCAGAAACACTCACAGGCGAAGGGTCGTCTTCGGATCTGATCGCTTTCCGCGTTGATTGAGCAAACCACCAGCAGCAGGTAAGCAGGTAATCCAACCCGCATCTCTACCTTTAGCGCTAATCAATGGAGGCTAAATGTGGCGAAATTTTATCTCGCTAGCGTTTGTGCTTTAGCACATGCACAAGCTCGGCCACATTTGTGTGGTATGCCGTTACCTCTAGCGTGGTGAAAGTTGGCCGAAAATTCTAAGGCTTGCGTTGCGCTAGATTTTATGACGATGTTCATGCTGATGCGCCTTCAATTTTTCTCACAATGTTGATATCAACGGCGCTGCCTTCTCAGCTCTTCCCCGATTTTCAACGCAGCAATGTTAATGTGTCAGAAATATGGTTACTAGCGTGAACTATTTGAGCACGACAAATAAAATTATTGTAGACGTGGTATAAAAGTGGTTGCAGAAGTATGTATAAAAAACAGGGTTCATCGAATAGAAAAAAAGGGTAATTCTTTTTAGTCGTTCTACGCAACATGTTATTGTTGTAGCAGAGTGGTCAAAGGGTTACTTGCACGTTTATCTTCGGTTCAGTGCACCGAAGTAGGCACTTGCGCTACGTATGATTTGCTGAGCCAAAGCATGCGTTCCTTCTCATGAGTCTCTTCCTTTGGGGATTGTGAAGTACCACACACACCGGGACTCAACAGCGCGTTCTCGTCCTTATGCATCTGCTCTATCCCATTATCCATATCGGTAAGTGTGATACATCGGAACCAGAGCTCGAGGCTTGCTGTTCGAGTGTTGGCGGCGGCTCCTTATTGTTCAACGATAGTTGTTCATCGCTGCAAGCTAATGAATGTTTTTGCGAGCGTGAAGGCACCGATTTGGAACACTCGGTACACCAGCCGACAACAAGACATCCAAGTGAACGCTGAAATGCAATTGAGGGTGATGACTAAAAATGATCTCTTGTTCGTGTACATGGAGCATTGGCACTATGCGCCAATATCCCTTTATATATAGATACATTCGCAACCTAGCCAATGTTTACATAGCCGAGGCCGTAAAAGGATATTTGCTTACGTTATTAAGGTTTCAATTGAAAACACTTAATACTCGCTTAATATTCGATGTGTTAGTGCGTGTGAACCTGCACAAACACGCCATAGGGCAGAGGCAGCAGGTGCGCTTTGCATCCGTGCATTACACATGATAATGAACATGGTATCGATTTACAATACTTCTGGGACCGAATTCACGAAGCTTTTCCTTCGTCAGTGCCGTTTGTCGTTGAATGACCGCCTTAGCTAATGTTTCCGATCCAACATCACGATTGACACCTGCTCTTACGAATAGTTATGGGCGATTGTCACGTCACGCCGATAGTCTGTGATTGGCCATCGCCGCGACTATCCTCCCTATCACACCGATTGCAGTGGTGAGTGGTGGTCACCGGGACGGCGGCCAAGCTTCCCGATTGGCCCACGTAAGGGCACTGACCGCTGCCTCGAATACTGTGTGTATTGCACCACATTCGCCAGTGCAGTTTTGGAAAAAACCTCGGCAGAGATGCTAGGTACAGTCACAAAACAAGAAACAAGTCATGGGAATTGTAGCGGCCAAGAACCGGCCAATCATTCGTTTTGCTTCACTATTTTTTTAAAGCCTTCTTTTAATTTTGACTCTGTTTAATATTGTTTAATCCCTTCGGCTAGAGCGCCGCTTGATCACGATTGGCTCGACAGATGTGCGAGCCAGACAGCTGCGCTGGCGAGCGTCATCATGCCCCAGGCGCCCGTCCTGCGGCTGCAGTCGGAGCAGTAGATAAGGCCCAGGCGGTCGAACAACTCGTTGCTCATCTCTGCGACCTGAGGTGCCACTGCGGAGCAGTGGTGCTTGTCAGCTGAGTCGTTCAGACATTTGCGGTAGCCGATGAGGTCACTGCGCAAAGAAATCACCTCGCATTGCGTTACAAGGAAACGCATCAGGTAAGAAGGGGAAGATTCCGAACAGGCTGCGACTGATAATGGTTCGTGTTGATCGTCGCTTTAACGAGAAACAGACTCGGTGCTCGGTACCACGAATTCTATTGATTGAGGTATGGCATTCCAGTCATGTGTGGGTAGTTTTTCCCCAGCATGACCTCCTGTTTTGGAACGTCCCTGGAACCCCTGCAACATTAATGTCGATAACGCTGAGAGCGAACTGCCAAGCTGATGCTTCCCACGAAACTGAGTGCATTTTTCACGACGCGGAATGGCGCGGCAATTGCACTTTGTGCGTTGTACGAGATGCGTGGTGTCGGGGCAATTGCAACGGCAATATCGATGGCTGTAAAATTGCAGTTTCTGTAGTGGTGACAGTGGGTGCAGTTCGAGCGGCGTCCACAGTGTATGTTAGAGGCGCTCAAAAGCCATAGTCGGAATCGTGAACATGGTGCAACATTGCGCTTATTATAGCGGCGTATTAAAAACAGTAATTTTTTAATGCTATAGCCTAGTCTACGCGAAAAAAGAAAGTTGTACCATTTACATGGAAAAGTATAGCGCGCAGTGCGGGAATCACGCCAACTTCACAGTGGATCGAGCGCTGCTGGAGTTGCACAAACCCACTGGTAGGCCCGCTTTTCATTTGGATCTGCAGATAAGCTTTGCGAAAGTAGTTTGTCGAACATGTCCCACAACCGCATCTGTGGCCTGCAACCGGTACACCGGCGGCAAATATAAGAAGCGTTATTATTCGTGCCCTAATTTCGCTAAAATTTGCAGGAGATGTTACTTCTGTTGTAGAGCGACCGATATTCGTTCCCACGAGCCTTAGAATGCAAATATTTTCGACCTGTAGCTCCCATTCACTGGGTTTGAATTCACCGGTCGCGTGCACACAAATCCTTTCGATAAGAACAAAGGAAGGTCGGGATCTCGGCTGCCACTCGCGAGACAGGCCTGGCGTGCTCACGTGCAAAGTCTCCGTCGCACACGGTTGCTGACGTGAGTCTTCCGGAAAGCAGAGCCGTTGCGATAGAAAAGGCTGATGTCGTCTTCCATTGCCGAGTCACAGGATTCCCATTCCTGGGTGAATTCCTTGAGCTCGCAAGCTGCGACGACGGAAAGTTGCAGAGGACAACATTAGGCTCCAAACAATGGTGCATCCCAAAATTTATTACTACTACCCTCGTTTTACAGCACGGCAACACACTCAGCACCTGCTCCTCACGGTTGGCTTTGGAAACAGCCACGTGAAGGTTTAAAAATAGAATGTTTGGCTCAACCTTTATTCACGCTTTCCGCGCGAGAAGCCGTGGCTTCATGGTTCTTCTCGGCCACTAATTTTTAAATTTTCAAGAGTATTTTGTACCAGCTGAGCTGTGAAGGAGCAATTCAATAAAGCCACATAACGAGTGATCAGACGAGCGAATACGGCGCACAGGAGGGTAATATTTATTCGGCGTGTTTACAAGAGCATTAAGTAAATATGGGTCGAATTCATAAATGTTGCAGCAAGCCTTGAACTGGCGAAGTTGCGTACATTTACTATGTGCCTCTTCAGGCAATGTGCAACAAATTTTTATATGGAACTATTGCATCTGGGTAAAGGAAGATTTTTTAGAAATTACCTTCCCACTACACAACATGCAATGAAGACGCAAAGATGAATACGGGATCACATCTCGATGTACGAGCTGTTGCGCTGTGTAGACGCCATGCATGATCGCGCAGCCAGCCGTCCTACTTCCAATGGCGAGCTAGTAGACTCGTTACTTGGGGCTCTTCAACCGGCTTCGCTATATGCTGTTAGCATATATTAGGGATAGAGACATATGTGGACCATTTCGGCTACAGCGCGTGCAAGAACATCATTACCATTGGCCTGTTGCTATGAATGTTGATGTATTTGTTGTTGGGGTGGCCTACAGAGTTTTACGTTCTAATTTTACGCTTCAGCAAAGAGAGACATCGCATATAGTTGGGGGTGTTTGCATTCCGCCAGAGTAGGAAGTGCACTATATCAGACACCTTGCTGCGACGCGGTGTATTTCCTCAGCTAGTGCGCATTTTGAATACATCCAATGTGAATCTTCATGCTGAGTTTCCCTCATTGTGAAAAAAAGAGAGATCCATGCAGAAATTCTCTCTTCCATTTCAATGGGTATAAAATACTTTTTTTTAAATTTTAACCGGGACCGACTAAGAAGGTAAAGCTGCGACTGTTATGCAGTGGACGATGCCCATGGAAACTATGCATAGCAACTGCTTCCAGCCGTACTCACATATCGCAGACTGTTTCCAGTCCAGTGTCACTCACACCTAGTTTAACGAAAAAAAAAGAAAATGATTGTGGGGCTCAACGGTCCTGGAACTGCACAGCGATTTATGAAGGACGCCGCAGTGGAGGGCTCCGAATTAATTGCGACCTCCTGGAGCTCTTTAAATTGCTCCGAAATATGCGAGCAGTTTTGCATTTCGCCCCCATCCAAATGAGGCCCGGATTCGAAACCGTAATCTCATGCTCAGCAGCAGAACACCATACACTAAGCCACATTGGTGGGTGACTCACGCCCAGTAGCTTGGGAGAGTCAGGTTAGCTACTTGAAATCATCATATATGGTTAAGTAGTTACCCTCCCATCCCCCAACTCCACCATTCGAAAACGCCGCTTTGATAAACCCAACTTGTTGCTGCGGACAAGCTAAAAATATTTTGGATTAGATTTTTCTTTTCGGTTTTTCACCCTGGTTAAGCCCTTCATACCTATTTCCCCGATAGACCATCCTGCTGGATAAATTTGTACCCAACCAATCGATTCAAGCAATCCTGCAGACAAACCACCCATGGTGCATTACGGATGATAATATTGCCAGCAAACCTCCCTCCCGCCTTCCTGCGCGTTACGGGCTCATGCGAGCCCCGAATCACGCGGTACGCCTGCTTGGTGAAGTTATCTGACTGAAATTATTGTAGCCGGATAGAATGGGCCCAGCTTCGACAGCAGATGCCTCCTACTTTCTAGTTAATAAACTCGGTGCAGCTGGGCTTGCTTACCAAATAATACAGCCACACATAAACATCACCTATCTGCTGTATCGTCTCCTGCCTATTCGATTTACTTTCTTATTTTGTGAAAAGGGGGTGTTTGAGTGGTAAGTTTCCTGAATCAGATCGAATGTAAATATTTGATAAAGACGACATCCGAACGTTGAATCGAATGCCGTATATTTTCTCAGTTCTAAAGCCAGTGAAATAAAAACGTTTGGAGTGCGTCTGGTTAATAAGGCTTGTTTACAGTATTGTACATGTGCATGCAGTGATCTTAGACAATTGGACGTCCTGTCAAGTGAGGAGCATGTAAGTCATAAACTAGTTGTTACAGTTATCTGGTGCACCTCGACAATGACAGCAATGAAACAAGAGAACAG
Organism: Dermacentor albipictus; assembly: GCF_038994185.2. NCBI lineage: Eukaryota > Metazoa > Arthropoda > Arachnida > Ixodida > Ixodidae > Dermacentor > Dermacentor albipictus. The sequence goes on along the minus strand of NC_091821.1, from coordinate 201,805,973 downwards.
CACCACATGCACGTACAGTGCTGTGTTCTTTTGAAAGAGCGGAGTCTAATACTGCAACGCTGCACACCATTTTAGCGAAATGCAACCACGATAAGATCTGTCAAGTAAAAATGAAAAAAAGTAATGTTTAGAAAACCAACGAAGATGATAATTCAAGTACTGGCTCGCACCATACTATGCCTGTCGTTTTTTTTTTCAACCCCCGTGTTATTAAAGCGTCGGCGTTACCTGCGGCTTATGCACGGCTGCACCTCGCAGTCCAGCAGAGGCATGGCACCAAGACACGTGGCTGTGCGTGAACATCGTCACAAGCGCATGTCTCGCTCCTCTGCTGTACATACTCGCGGACAAATGCCTATGACAATGAAAGGAAAGCTGCGGTGGGGAAGCTTCTGCGCGCGTATTACTGCGCCAAAAATTCCCGCAGCGTTTAAGAGGGCTTTTGGTTTCTTATAACAGACACCGGAAAGAATCAGCGTAGTTTCCACATGCGACGGTGTACTAAAAGAAAAGCGGAAACATGAGACACATTTAACATTTATTTGCGCATGCGGTTTGTTTTCTTTTTTTTTGTGCGTGTGGTTGTAAGTAGGACAACTTAAACTAACGCGCATGAAAATACGGGACTTCTTTAGGAGCGCTCTTACTTGTGTGCCGCTTTTGTCCCCCTAGATTCCCTTCATTGTTGCAGAAAGCCGTCCGCGGACGCAGCAGTGTTCGCGCAACATGCGACGCCGCGCTTTCTGTCACCGACCTATAGACCGATCCCGAAGGCGGTGCAATCCAACATGGCATCTCCAAGTGCTAGCTGCCCCAAGGAAAGGATGGGGGAAAATGGCGCGCTATGACACGAGGCAAGCAGATCGCTTCTGGGCGACAGGACCGACTCGCCAAACGTCTCAGAGCGCTAACTTGAACGACGGAAGATGTAGTAAGGTTTTCTCTCGTGGCATGTTTGTGTGTGTGGCCTAATGGTAAGGCAGTGGGCTGCAGCCCTGGAGGACCCTAGTTTAAATCCCATCATCGGGCAGGTGATCTATAAGTCGATCAGCATTCTTTGGGAAGTTTGCGGTATATTTGTAGCTAACTTCTTTCACCCAGTGACCCCACTTGTCTACTAGCTTGGTCCAGACATGTGGTGGCTGCTGTTTTAGGCGACAGAGCATGTACCCGAATAGTATAGTTGCTGCTGGCTGCTGTCTGGACCGGTAGCCAACTTGGGTCACTGAGTATGTGCCACTGGGTATGTCCCCGAGCAGTCAACTACGGCACCACGTTATGTGATATTTGTATGTGCCATTTTTTTGCCTATCTCAAGCAATGAATGAGCCAAGGTGACATAAGGGATATGTAGCCCTAAATATACTAAAGCCATAGCGTCCCATCCGCAGCAGACACCACCGCGTCCAGCGCGGCCGGTTGATGGAGAGCCACTGCAATGAAGTCGCAGCCAGGATACTAGGGATATTACGGAGCTTCAGCTGGCGTCCAATGATTGCAACAAGATATGCTTTGTCCTGGTATCATTTGGAAATGGGGTCGGCAGCGATATTGCCACTTCGTGTGCCTGCGGTAGCAATACGGTATGTCGCTACATTGTTTTAATGTCAATCGCATTAACGCCGACATTCACCAGGAGGTGTGTTCGGCCGGAATTTTTTTAATGAGCGACATCTTGCGTTAAACGTGTTCTGACATAAAGCGTAATGCATATACCTGACGCACCAATACGCAAACGTTTTAGTTTCTTGCCACTGTAAACGAAAATAAACCCACCTGGGAGTTTTTAACAGGTGATGTGCCCTGAAACCTCCCCTCCTCAGATATTTACTCCGATGTATGGGAGCAAAACAGCGCCATTCCCTCGTTTCACTCCGCTAGCTAGCTGTGGGAGTACTAGGGTGACATGACGCGATTTTACTCCGCTTAAAAATCTTGTTCTCCCGTGAAACTCCGACATGGAGTGTTAAAAAACTCCTCTCCGCCGAAAGAGGTTGGTCACGTGGCGCTTCCCATGAGGCTCTGCGCCTCGTCAGCGACCGGGCGCATTCGGCGGAGTCGGCAGTGCTCATGGTTGACGGTTTGTTTACATTTGTGAAGTGTCGTTCCGTGACAGCGTTTCGTCAATTTGTTCCCCGTATTTCCTTCCAGAAAGTGTTATAGGCATGCCTGAAGCTCGCTGTTTCTCAGCTTCAAGTACGTTAGCTCTGATCACTTTGCTGACAACGATGAATGCAAGAGCAACATTTTCAAGTGCGGAAAAAGGCTTAGGTATACCTCGAAGCTGCTCACTGGCTTTTGATGTCGGCTCAGGTTCTGACTGTGTTTTCGTGCTGCGTGACCCTGGCTTGTGTTCTTCACTACGGGAAATACGACTTTTATGTCCTTTTGGGTACATGCTGACAACCTCCGGTGTAATGTTTGAAAGGACCGCGTACCAATGGCAACAGCAGCCACTGTTCGAGCGACGACGTCCGTGCTAGTCGCACATGAATGGCGTACTCCAAGTTCATTGCAGTGCTGTGTTGCCACTGAGGAAGATCGGTGTGCAAGCAACTGATTTTATGTATCTGCGAACGGATATTATCACCCGAAAAACGGTAGGACATATGTATGCGTACCGTAAATAAAGCTTCCTATTGAGCGATGTGCATCGAATTGTTATCGCGCATATAGGTTTTGGTCACGTCGTTGCTTCCGATATTGCATTAACATTACGCTCTATCCGAGACACTGATTTAGACGCATGCCTGCTGGCTCCGAGTTCAAGGATTCACTCGAGAGATCAGCGATGTAGCTCCTATTCACAACCGAGAGATATTGCTTGGACGCGGAGCAAGTAGTGCGGTGTGTAATATGTATGACTGCGCATTTTCGGTGTTACGTCGGCTGCTGCGGGTCATGCTCACACGTAATAATTTGTTGCTACGCTACCACTGTATCTCAAAAATTTAATTTTGCTATGAAGCAGATGCACTTACATTTTTCTTGCTTACTGTAACTAACGCACTACTTTTTGGCCGCGATCGCCGGCAGTGTGCGAAGTCGCTCCAGCACTCATAGAATGGCATGCTAATTGTGAAAATTTACGCCATCAATTTTTTTCTCTCACTATTCTGAATTAACAGTGTTGTGTTGATTAAGGTATTCTGTTAATATCAGAGAGGCACATTTCGTATGAACGAGCATGTGAGTGGTAATTCTGAAAACAGCACAGCTGCTCCCTAGACGGTTTCGAGGCACACAGTATCGTGGCTATATATATACTGGCACCGTTGCTTCCCGAGTATCGCGTGTACGTGGGATGTCTTTCAACATTGGGCGTTTCTGAAATGTTTATGTATGTCATGATATATGTGCTTTCATTGACTTGTTTCGTCGAATTTGATGCGGTATCGTGTGCATATTTCGGAATTTGACCAGCAGCCTCTGTATGTAAAGATGTTCGCGCAAACTCACGCGATGCCTCTTTTTATACTCCCGTTGCACCTCGAAAAAACTCCGTCCATTGCAAAGCAAAAAAGAAAAGATAGAAAAAATAACTCCCATAATTCCACGCAAAAATTCCGCTCACACGGAGTAAAAATTCTACTCCGATCATACGGAGCATAATAAACTCCGAACCGGGGGGTCGCTAGAGGACAAGCGTTATACTCCCACCTCGGAGTTATTTCCGTTTACAGTGTGGCGAAAAACCGCAGCAGCACCGACCCACGGCGAACCCCGTTGAGCAAGGCCAAAGGAGCCTTCGCTTGAAGAATGCTTTGCCTCAACAAATACAAGCTCACGGACTGCCTAAATACGTGTCGTTCTTATCAATGACTGGAAGTTATTGGGGTCGCCGCTCATGGCGTTCGCTGAGTAGCTGGCGTCTTTTTGCAGTATCCGTGGGCTATCCTGGAGCCAAGCAATTCGCCCTCGTTTCCGTTCTTATTTCTCCTCCGAGTGTCCACTAAGTGTAGTTCTCCCTTATATTCAAACAAACACGAATATTCGACAATTTATAGCAGTGCATTGTCCAATCGAATAGCAAAGACTTCGATTCGGATTCGAAATGCCTAAAATACTCGCACGCCCCTTAAATACTCGCAGCTTAAATTTGAAGACTCGCCTATAAGAGGGATGGATTTGTATGAGCATTTCTTACCTTGACGGTACACCTTGAATTCCTGATCTTCACTAGAGGGTAGAGCATTGCATGTGTCTTCGAACTCCATGAGCAAGTGCTTCTTTAGAACAGATATCTCAGTGTTGAGAAAAAGGGCATCTGAGCAGCCGGAGTCGTGTGTCGCTGAATACATGCAGTATTTCATTTCCTTCACCAGCCTTAAAAGAAGAGAAGAAGAAGAAAAGAAGACACGCATTGCTGTGATTTCGATGCGCAATGCGTAGTCGTGTACTATTCCCAAAATGACGTCGCAGCACCGGCGGCTATTCCCCCAGTCTGCGCACATATATACAGGCCTAATGCGTACATGCAACACTATTTAATGAATTTGCGAAAATTCTTACCCATCAGAGGGCATCGCTTCATGGATTTCCTCCTCGTGGAAGAATTTTTCAAGAGCGTTTTATAACATCAGAATAATGAAGTGGCTATTCAACTGACACGCAAGAAGCACAAACAACCGTAAGAGTGATTTTTCAGATTCCCTGCTGTGTGTAGTAGAATATTTCCTCGGAGTATTTACAAGAGTTAATATGTAGCTACTCGGTGGATTTAACTTTAATAGTAAAAAAATTGCAGAGACGTTGAACCCCTACGAAAACGCAGTCCCCAAGCTTAAGAATCGACGTTGCCGACAGAAAGTTTCAACAGATCGAATGCTGTGCCCCTTGCTTTTGCGAGATATTACGGTCTGCCAGTTAGACTAGCACGTAGCTGAAAATTCCGTAAAGAACTTACTGCTCTCGCATAGATTCATTTTATTTGCTTGCGAGGCATAAATGGTGTGCGTATGTTATCCTCACTAAAGCCGACACCAGGTACCCCAGGGCGGTAACTCGCACAGCACGCATGACCGAAACGGGATAACTCGGTCTCGCCTAGCGACTGCAGTAAGATCGAATTGTGGTTTATGTTCGCTTTCCTGAAAATTCTGACCGACGGTTCTTGTGCTCCGCAGCACGGCTCATACGTGCTGGCCAAACTATTTCACAGCTCCATTTCCCTCCTTTTTGAGCTGCCTAGAAAAATTACTTCGGAGACTTTGATTGCCCTGTACAAGCCACCCAGAATTAAGTTATCACAATTTTGTCTTCAACCACACCAGCTTTCGAAACTACATTTGTCCAGCGTATTATTTGACCACGTGGACAATGTTTGCGGGCATAAAGTTCTGAAGTAAAATATTAATTATGAAAATATTCATTCACCCTTTAATTAAACACGAATGTCCTTTCTTCCACAAACATGCTACAGCAAATTAGGAATATACCTATAAAGAAAGGGGTCAGAGAAAAGGACACAATCTCTCTTATGCTAGTTACTGCGTGCTTGGAAGAAGTATTCAACCTATTAAACTAGGAAGGCTTAGGAGTGAGGAACAACGGCGAATATGTCAGCAACCTTCCATTTGCGGATGACATTGTGCTGTTCAGCAACACTGGGGACGAGTTACAACAAATGTTTTAGGATCTTAACAGAGTGAGTGGGGTTAGAGTGAGTGGGAGTAAGAGTGGGGTTGAAGATTAATATGCAGAAGATAAAGATAATGATCAATAGCCGGATAAGGTAGCAAGAGCTCAGCATCACCAGTCAGCCTCTAGAGTCTGTGAAGCAGTACGTTTACCTTGGTCAATTGCTCACAGGGGACCCTAATCATGAGAAACAAATTTACCGAATAGCAAAAATAGGTTGGAGCGCATACGGCAGACATTGTCAGATACTGACTGGAAGCTTACCATTATATAAGAAAGGTGTACAATCAGTGCATTCTACCGGTGTTAACATATGGGGCAGAAACTTGGACACTGACAAATAAGCTTGGAAAAAAGTTAAGGACCGCGCAAAGAGCGATGGAACGAAGAATGTTAGGCGTATCGTTAAGAGACAAGAAGAGAGCGGTGTGGATGAGAGAGCAAACGGGGATAGCCGATATTCTAGTTGCCATTAAGACAAAAAAAAAAATGAAGCTGGGCAGGTCATGTAATGCGTAGGTTAGATAACCGGTGGACCATCCATTAGGGTCACAGAATAGGTGCAAAGAGAAGCCAAGCACAGTCGAGGACGGTAGAAGACTACGTGGGGTGATGAAATTAAGAAATTCGCAGGCGCTAGTTGGAATCCGTTGGCGCAGGACAGGAGCCTTCCTCCTGCAGTGGACATAAAATAGGCTATTGATGATACAAACACGCTTGCAAGAAGTTTGTGTCCCTTACGATTCCCAAGATTCGCCACTTGGCAGGACGAATGATAATAAATAAGAATAAATAAAGTGAAAGAACCTTTACACTAAAGCACGTTGTTCAGCTAGTTGGTGCATTGTAGATGAGAAAAAACTGTGTGCCGTCTTTTTTTGGCTGGTTTTTTCTTAATACAATCTTTACACTATTCGGTCCTATCGATGTGTCAGCGATAAAATGTAGAGCAACATAAGCTCCCGATAGAGCTTTATGTTGCTCGATACGCCCTACGTAAAGTTTTTACCGAACGTGAAAGAAGCCCGCGAATACACGCACAGTGCCGCAAGCGGCCAGTCGCGTGGTAATTTTTCGTGCATTCGCGGGCTTTCATGTTTGGAAAAACACTTTTATATATCCTCCTGAGACAGGGGATGCATTTGGGTGCACAGATTTTCCCCAAAGTTTCAGAATAAATCAGAAGGCTTATGAAGATGAAAAGTGTTAAATATTTTTTCAATAGCCCTGATAGTTTCAGCTCAGCGCAATGTCCAATATATTGGACACTGGGATGCTACCCTGTCTTTTTTCGCCCATCGCGCACGTAATGACGTACTGCAGATATTGCGCTCAAACTCGTGTGCAAAAATATTTTAATAACTCGAAAGGCAAAGTAGTGAATAAAGTACATAAAAAGAGCATTCCTCTGCTCAACAAAAATTTTGTTCTTGTGTTCACTTCCTGTGGGCAATTTCAAAACATCTTTTTGTCTTTGGTGATGCAGCAGAAGAGCCGACATTTGATGCAAAAGAACTTTGTTTTCTTGTCGCAGCCCAGTAGTCTGCAACAGGCAGTGTTAGCAGTGTATGCCAGCATTGAGCAGTGGGTAGCGGTCTGTTCTTGGGATTCTCGAGGGGACAGTCCAGCCTGCTTTGATGAGGGATGCCACTCGGCTTCGTTCTCACTCTCCGTTTCATCCTGCTTCTTCCCTTGAGCCACGAGAGTCTCAGCAACAGATTGGCGAAAATGCGTATATTTGAGTATTTCTTTCATCTGTTTCTTTAGGGAGCGCATACCCCGCGTGTACTGCACCCAGGAATTGTTGAGGGCAATGTTTAAGAGGTGAAAGATGGCTCTGATTGTCCACTTGTTCACGCGTGCTTTTATCCTGTAGTAACTTATCATTCGGTCTGCCTTGTCAACACCACCCATGTTGACGTACATGCGAACAATACCTGGTAGAGGGATATCGATATATTTTTTCATTACGAGAACACCTACGACAGCTGGTGCCTTGCGGGTCCAAGCCATGGATTTTAAAAAGAAAAGATATCGGCCTAATTCATCAGACACGCGCGGCCGGTCCCCTAAAGAAAAAAAAAGAGACGCGATTTCGTCCACAAGCCGGTAAATGCCTACAGTACTCGCCTGCTGTTCATAACAAGGTCATCGCAAAAGTACGGTCAAAATAACCGGGTTGAGTCCTAGCGTCCAACGTAATAGACACGCAAAATCAAAGGAAGCGTTAAAAAAAATAAGCGCGTGAACAGTTTAAATTTCGTATTCTGCGCGTACACTGTTGCATTAACTTTAATATAATATCAAAGATATGCCCTAAAAGCAGGTAGAAATACGAGAAACAGTGCTCACTTCTCCGGCAGCTGCCGTAACACGCTGCGCTGCTGAATGCCGCCATTGTGGAACTGTTTTGGTGGGAATTTGAACGATGTATTTTCATCAATGCTTCATAGATGGCGCAAGCAGGTGTCCAATAAGTTGGACAGCGTGGTTTTATGAAAGCCTTGTCACAGGGGTACTGCCTCATATCTGAATGTCCAATATATTGGACAAATCCCCATAGCGGGGTCTCAGGAGGATATCACATATTGAGAAACAGAAAGCTGGATCGGGAGTTTCTCATGTTGCTCTACATTTCTCTCATTTACACTTTTCATGCAATGATAATATTTGAGGAGGTAATTAACTAATTAAGGCTAATTATGTAATTAGGAGGAATGCAAAAAATAATTTGAGTAACTCCAAGTGACCGCACACAACATTAATTTTGTTCTGTCATGCTACGTGGCATTTGCACATTGTGAAAGTTTCGCTAAAATACATGCGGTACGCTGTAAAGTGTGAATCCTGCTAATCTACATGTACTGCTGTATTCACGACGCCCCCCTCCCCCTCCTTCCAATTTATGCCTGCGGGCCTTTAAGGTGGAATCAATGGAATGAACTGAAATGAATTGACTGCACAGAGCGCATTTAAAAGCCTCTGCTCCAGTGCAACGTTCCCCTAAGTATATCTTTAAAAAATCCCGTGTCCGTGGTGCAGGCGATGGCACAACTTTGTATTTCACGGGTGGCTTACGGGCAGACTTCTGTTCGGTTTTCCTTCAGATGCGTTCCATTGTCGAGAGACACAAGCATCCTGTGGAAGGTAACGCCACACAGCACGAGCTTCTTGATGGCCTTGAATTGATCGCACGTGGTCTGCCGCTCCAGTCCCAAGTAGACGCGCCGCTTGTCCTTGTCTGGGCAGTCACAGAAAATACAGCGAAATAAAGATGAGAATCGAACCAGAGCGTGTTTTTTGGACATACGTGGGAGCAGGGCAAAACGCATAACACAAGAACAAGACAACACACACTGCTAACTGTCAGTCGTAGACCTGCTTTCGTACTTCGTGCTTGGCGCCGTACGTTTTTATAGTTCACCAACAGATGACAGGTAGACATCGAGAGTGTCTCAAAATACTGTAGCGGTTTGGTCCTCACGAAAAACTCCGGTGCCCACCGGGTGCCAAGTAGATAAAATTTGCAATCTATAGTTCCTATAGTTCCTTGCATGCGCTGACGCGAAAGCCACTGCCTTTCGTAAATAGCCCTATATTTACGCACGAAAACGCCACATGTTCGCACACACTTAAGGATTAGTGCCGGGCAGTTAGCCTTCACTTATTAGCATAGGAAATTGGGCCAGATGCTAATGACTCATCTGCAACAGCGCCACTGTAGCCTGTATTATTTTGCTTGTCCCTGTCGTATGGCGGGGGGGGGGGGGGGGGTATGTTAATGGTAGAAGATGAATTCACCTTCACGCCACAAGTTCCTCCAACCTGCGACGAAATCACGCAGCGAAGTGTTACTCATTCGTGGTCATGGTTCTCTGAACTTGAATTTTGTAGCATTAATTATCGGTTCCCTCGCGGTTGGCGACCGAGGAATTGATATTAGAAAGGATGTGAGTAAGACAATGGTCGAATGGACGTCACCTGCAGGAACTTTGCAATCTGATTTGTGCTTGCGGTTGAACACCTTGGTCACATAGTCCCTGACCCTCTTGATGTTATCAAACAACGCCGCAGTCTCCTTGCAGTTCGGTCTGTTCTTGAATACAGATTCATAGCTGCAGTTGTGAAAATCTTCCAAAAGCCTGTAAACATGGACACATACAGGAGTCTGAACGGGCTCAAAAATCATGACGCGTGCGACGTACTTGCAAACGTGTGGTTGACTAATAAGGTACGTTGAGCCGAACTCGTTGTACGACTGGTAGTACGTCAGACCGCAAGAGAAGAAGTTCTTTATCAAAACCAACTTGTCACAAGTGTCTGCAAAAAAGAGGAATAATTTCTTTAGCGAAGGCAATTTGATTGTCTACCAAAAGCATAGAGCAGAACGAATACAAAAGGATATTTGCAAAAAGAAATCCTCAAACCAGAGTTCAATACCAAGCGCTAAGAATTCAATGTTGAGCGCTAAGAAAGCTTTGGTTACGTGTGATGGGGAGCAGGCCCACCGCGGGCCAATGCTGCATTGAAGCTCGTGCCTTGACCGTTTGCTTCAATGACTCATCTCAGTATAATAGTTAGAAGAATGATAGATTCATGTGGTTTGGCGTCTCAAACAACTCTGAGGCTTTCAGAGACGCTGTAGAGCGGAGTGCTACAAAAAAATTGGAGGACGCTTAAGCTTCGCCTTCAAGAGTGGGACGCGACAGCGTTCCCGTCGACCCGCCAAGGGGTATAAGACAATGCGCTACGGCACAGCAATCACTTACGATGCGCCCCGCATCGGACTTAGCGCCCACCTATCACGCGGTGAACGTCGAGCAACGCAGCGTTCGGCGCGACAACGAAACGTGCGCCTGAGCGAACGAAACGAACCAAAGAACTCGGTGTCTCGGAGGGGAAACGATCTACGCCAGCCAAACGTCGTGATCGGCACGGGCAGAGAGATAGATAGTAATCTAAACCGGGAGCCCGGCGAAGCGTCGTCAGGGGAGAGGGAGTCCCGCGACGCGCCTGGCAGCGGTCCCAATGCGCGCGCGGCGCGCCTCCTGTCGGGGCAGCGCCGTACATTGAGAGGAGGGGGTCTTCTGTGTTTGCCGCAAGATGGCTCTGCGTGTGCGGAAAGCGCAAAAGAAATGCAGCGGAAACGCACTTCGCAACTCGTGTAATTGTGACTTCTGTACGTTACATGTTCATAATTACCGATATACACCGCAGTATAACTTTCCACGGCTGGTTTCGAAGGCAACACCGCATTCACTAGAGGCGCGTTTGCACCGCTTGGAAGCATCGAACTCGTGGCTGAGTGGTAGCGTCTCCGTCTCACACTCCGGAGACCTGGGTTCGATTCCCGCCGGGCCAATCTTGGAAGTTGCTTTTTATTTATGAAGCGCCTGCCGTGATTTATCGCTCACGGTCAACGCCGCCGACGCCGACACCCGACGCCGACGACACCGGCTTTTCTGCGACACGAGCTCCTTAACGCTATCGCGTTAAAATAATTTTGACCATCTTAGGCCCTTCAACTTGCGCCTAAATCGAAGTACGCGAGCGTTTTTGCATTTCGCCTCCATCGACACGCGGCCACTGCGAACGGGAATCATACCTGCGACTTCGAGATCAGCAGCCAAACACTGAGTGAACAAATACCGAGCTGCCATGGCGGCTAGTCAGAATAAACATCGCTTTTGCAAGTCGCTCTGTCACTTTCACCTTTTCACGGGGCCGCACCGGAACTAAGCTAAAGCTGGGTGAACACGCAAGTCTTTCCTAACTGTGAAAAAAAAGGAATGTTTTGTTGTTTAGTTCCTGAAGCAAGCACAATTCATCTTCCACCACGAAATATTCGAGAGCTAGCCCCATTATATGAGACAAACTTTTTTATTCGGTATATCGACGACTGACATTATTAATGTCGTTTTATCACAGGTTAACGTGAATATCTTATCTGTGGCATAGCGAAATTTCGCACTTAAAGCTCAATGTTATGAACAAGTGGAGGGGGATAAGGGTTGTGATTCGAGTTATTGTTTCAAGCTATAATGTGCCTAAAGCAGAATTTTAACGTATTTTCTCGCTGAGAAATTGAATGGAATGTAAACGTAGAGTGAGAACCGCCGATTTTCATATAGTATTTTATATAAGTATAATCCTGGTCATCATCATTTCTACATTAAGTTTATCTATTTCTTATATTTAGTAGAAATGCAAGCTTTGTTGACTGTTGCTTCTGCTTTGTCCAATACTGTGGATTGTGGAGTGCCGTGACACGTAAACGAACGACTGTAGGCAATCGCCTCCACGAGTAAGATAATTAAAACAACAACAACAACAAACAATTTCTTCAGCGTTGACAAGTGCCAGTAGAAAAATTAGCGCTCGACGCAGCGCCTGCTTCTGGGCTATTGGCTATTGTTATAAAAATAACTTATAGCGACACCGTCTGACAAACGAATGGAAGGAGGCGCGCTTGCCGACTTGTTGGTTTTGTTTATTTGGAAGTGTAGCTGTCGAAATATGGAAAATATTTAAAACGGCGAGCTAGAGATACGATTTCAGCAAACAATGTGTTTCTGCACGTGCGCTTGCATAAAGCGTTGTTTTAGAGCGCAGCTCTTAGGCGCGCGTTCCTGCGTTTAGGGTCGGCGTCCCTCAGCGTCGTCCTTCAGTGTCGGCCCTAGGCGTAACCGAGCGAACGAGGGCATCGAAAGATACAAGAGCGAACGCGGAGCGCAGCGGGGTATGAAAGACAGCGATAATGAAGAGAGCGCGAGGCCGAAAGCGGAGGAGGAGGGCATGGTGAAAGCGTGAGAAGAAAAGCGTAGAGTCGCGCAAGAGGGGCTCTGCGGCGACGACCTCTACGAGATGGCGCCAGAGTAGCGCGCAGTCGTCTGTTCACCGATGGTATGCCACAAGCGCGCCAGCCGACGCCATATATGGAAACAAAACCCTGCATGAGCGGAATTCTCTCTGCGGCGGCTGCTGTGAATCACGCCCACGCCTCACCCGCGCACTGCCTCTCGCGATCTCCCAATTAGCGAGGCAGTCGTGCCACACTTCGCTGCGTTTGCAGTGTGCCGCACGAGATGGATTGTCCGCGCCAGCCAATATATCACGAAGTGAAAACACGTATAGAGCTGCACTCAAATTTCGCATTAGGGTGTATCGTAATGGTCAGTGAATTTTTCCTGTAGCGGACACGGTACCAAGAAAGTTTCCGAGGCACGCATATTGTGAATTCCAACCTGACTTTGAATACAGGGGAGCGTTGTGGTAGCGCTAGAGAAACTTGGGCGATTCTTTCCCTTCTATCACTGTAACATTGACTAGGCCAAGTTTTGTTTTATTGCGGATCTCGGTGCTAAATTTTGCAATCAGATAACACACAGTAGCGTACCGCTAATGACGTCTTGCTATACGTTATCCTAACGTGTTTCTTTTTTCTTCCTTTTTCTTTTTTTGTTGTAGGTACGTACTGCAATCTCGAAGGGGGATTTTCTCGGTCTTAAGTAACGGCCGCCTGACTTCGACTCTTTCGGAAAAAGGAGAAAGAACTACAGGTAGTGTCAGAGAACCATAGCGCATAAGTGCAGCAACACGCATCCGGGAAAACGAGCAAAACGTGCCACAACCTAATCATCACTATTTGAGAGGTATAAGCAAATTCAGAGAAGGCTGTAAAGCTTCAGCATAAGAAAATTTATTCCATTGCGTTATTGCTCTATAGGAAAACGAACATTTCAGGTAGTTTTTACTACCAAAGGGAGCATATATTAAGAGGAGTTCGTTGTCGGCGGAAAAAGGCAACATTTATGACGTGCCTAAATTAAAATGAGATTAAATTTTGGGGTTTTACATGCCAAAACCACGATGTGATTATTAGACACGTCGTATTAGGGGACTCCTGATTAATTTTGACCACATGAGGTTCTTTAACGTGCAGCCAAAACACAGCAGATGGGCGTTTTTCTTCTTTCTTCCGTCTTTCTATCGAACTCTTAATTTGGTGACGTCGTTCTCTCTTCTTTCTTTTTTTTTTGAGCAGTTATAATACGACTTAAGCATTTTTTGTGGCATTGTCCAACTGAATGTCGCATACCTTCCGGCGAATATTTTTCATTTATTCCATTGAGCTATTGCTTTCTGTCTTTGCCAATATTTTTGTTTTGCTTCGAACATTTGCCCTTGTGAAAATTCTAACCTTTTCCGTGTTGATAACTTAAGGAGGAAGAGGAGAGAGAGACAGAGAGAGACAGGTAAAGGCTATGGGGCTGTTGAGCTCATTTTCTTTTTTCCTTGAGCTTTGCCAGTCTTTGCTATCAGACCAAGCGTAGGAACTAATAGCTCTCTCAGCTCTGCCACCGAGGCACCACTCACCGGTCAAGTTGACACCCCTGCACTTATCCTCGTAGCCTTCCGTCAGTATTTGTGAAAACCTCATTATTGCTGACTTTATGTCGGTCGGGCTGGAGCAAGGAATCAGGAGGGAATAGCACTTCAGATACTGGTTGTAGAACCTGCAGGAGGAACCATTGCCATTAGTGTAAACTAGATGTGGTAGTCGTTAAGATTACTAGTAGGCGAGTGCCGGCACTGCCACGGCCGTGAGTCACGCTCGTTTCATTCATACGCAAGAATGATCAAAGAAACTATCATCGCGTCATTTCCATTGAACGATGCGAGCTTCTGTCGCGTTACAACATGATCCTTCACCGATTCCGGGAAATGCGTAATCTGCGTGTTGCGAGTACAGAGTAGGTCATACGTGTCCCAATTTTGCCTCCTCATGCAGCCATATAAGCAAGTGGCTTCAGGGAGATGAACTACTTCGTGTCTATACCTTCGCGTACCCCTGTTTGAGGGCCACTGATGCGAGAACGTCTCAAGCGAAAAACGCGTTTGCTCCGCTGAAAAGGCAACGCGAAGAAAAGCTCGTACAATCTCAAATGTTTTAGTCTTTAAGAGTGTTTGTCTCACAACTAACACATTTACCTTTATGGCTGCACAGATTTTGTTGTACATGACAGCGAGGTCAGACTACGCCTGTGATGAGGGAAGTCGTAGCTGCAGGCTGTGTTATAATTGTGACCACCTAGTGCGCACTGAAAAATATGACACGAGAGCTTGACAGCGGAGCTATTTAAAGTTCCTTTTGGTGCAGTTTTTGTGTTGTCTGTCTTAGCTATGCTCATGCTTACTTTCCACAAAAAGTCGGCCGAAAAAATAAAAACTTTCAACAACTATACACCTTAAAGGTAGGTGTGTTGCCATGGGACAAACTTAGCACCCTTTATTTATTTTTACATACTACTCCTTTAACACAACAATTCCAGGAATGGGAGTGCTTACACAGAAAGAACAATATAAAAAGGACGATGAGCAAAACGAGAACAAAGTAAAAGCGGAAGCCAACCTCTGTACAAGTGGTTTCGTCTTGGTCAAGCCCTTGAAATAACAAGTACACTTGTCGAAATGTTGGCTCCCGCTTTTACCTTGTTCTTGTTTTTCTCATTGTCTCCAATTTCCATGTCCCGCCTTCCCTGTGTTTTCCCAAAATAATAAGGAGGTGTAAAAACAGACAGCTCAAGCAAAAGTGAAACAAGTACGATAAAAAGTAAAACACTTAAAAGCATGATTACATGTTCGTAAATGTCGATACAAAGTTAGCGAGCGGAAAAGAACGAGTACCGCCGCTGAGAAAGTAATTTGAAGGTTTTAGCGCGTGCAAATATCGGTATGTGTACTGATTAGCTTATGATGGATTCGAGGCTGATGTCTTGGCGAACGTTAAAAAGATGTTTGACAGGAGACAGGAATTGGTGATGTAGTGTAACGTTTTTAATTACTGCTTACCTCGGCGCTCACAGACGGAGGTTATTTTTAGAAGGACAAGGGCCGTAGATAGAGAAAACGCGCTGTCATAGCGCTGAAAGTCTGCTCGGACTGCCTTCCTTAAAACAAATTTTAAAGCATTAATTACATGTTGCTTGCGGGGACACCAAACAGCAGCAGCATACCCAAACACAGACTGTATCAGGGACTTCATAGAGTTTTGTGTGTCTTGGTGCTCCTAAAATGGGGGAGGGGTTGAGGGAGGGGGGTAGCCTGCTTCCTGAGGTACTTATTGGTTGTATAATTGATGTCGTTGGATCATGAGTGGTTATAGGTGGAAACAACTACTAAGTATGTACTTGTACTCATGAAACCGTGTTAATTTGACGCCCTTAGAGGATTAAGTAAACTTGAAGGTTGAAGATGCATTAGAAAATATTGCGGCAACCGTTTTGCTAAAGTTAATTTTTATGCATAATGAACTGCACAAGAAAGACGAGGACCAAGAAAAGATATGCGCGGGACAGGTGCTCACTTCAAACTAAATTTTATGCAGAAGCACACAGATTATGCATTCGTCTTATCCCAGCAATCTCATGCAAAAAAAAACAAACTAAAAGAAAAACCATGAGAAAATTTAAACCATGGCGTTGTTCAGCGCAGGTGCACATTTAAGGCAAACTAAGAAAGAGCACCTTTTTAAGTTGATATTGCTCTCTATTAGTTTACATCTGTGTGGTGCACGAACATAACTTTGTGTTCTCACGGACAATAAGATGATAAGTTAAAAAAAGTGTCCTCAGGATGATAGGCCGAGTTCTTCACAATAACGCCTACACACAAGTTCGAGAACCTATTATATTGCGTTAAAAAATAATGTACTTCATTGTATGGCTAGAAAGAAACTGATATGAATCTTATGAAGACAACCACTTGTACGTATAGTACGGAAAGTTGTAGAAACGTACGATTTAACACGAAAAATGTACATTTGTTGATCGTCCAAATCTTTCTGCGTTCGTGCCGCCTGGGTTGTTTCTGAAGGCCTTCAGTAACTATACCTTCGGCAAAATATGTGTTAATTTTTAGGATCGAATTTAAGTAAACTTAAACATTACAACATGCCCTTACATTCCATTACAAACATGCAACTAATGTGATGATTCTGTTATAAATTCGGTCGAATAAGTAATACCCCCGTCGCTAGCGTCACTGTGCCATAAACCGTGGCTATCCTCCTGTTCCTGCACAGTAATGTTCGCGAGCAATCAGGAGCGCCCGAAGCGCAGTGTGTGTAAAAGTGGGCAATAAAGAGCAATAACATACCATAATATAATAAGGAGGAGGTGTTTTTAACCTTTGGATCGCAATACTGTTGGTTACCATTAGCCATTTTGCCAGCCTGCTCCTCGTTTTCACTTTCCTGTTAATTGTGTATATGTGTTCAAAACAAATAATACTTACAGTGACCTCGCTGGTGAACCTAGGTCAATGTTTTCAAAATGCCTCTTAAGCACTAAGGCCTCGTTCTTTTTTTGTTCGAGAAATGGTACCAAAATGGCCCATTAAAAATTATGTAAAATGATCTGAAATGCTTTGAAAGCATGTTTAAACACAAAGACATCTCAGGTAAACTTGCATCACAAGAAATAATTGTTTATTTACAATTATGGTACCGCCCACTTCACTTGTTGGGTCTCCCTAAAAAAAATGCTACAAACATTCTGAGAATTGTTACTTACTTGATTTTCCTAGCTTATGCATGACTACTCATCGCTTTTCCGGTGCCAAAGAAATGAAATCCGTGTACTGAACGGTGTGGAAATGAGTTGCCAAGAAGCTGGCATGACCCCTTCAAAGCGACCAATTGACTCAGCCGGAACGCCGTCATAACGGGAAAATACCCTGACGCCCTCGAAGTAGCAAAGGTAGTACCAATTTATAAGGAAGGAGGTCTTTCTGCCCCCAGCAACTATAGACCAATATCTGTTGTGAGCATAATACTTGGTTTGACAAAATAATTTGTACACGCATGAAGGAATCTTTAGGTAAACATAATATTATTTGTGCTAATCAGCATTGGTTTCGTCCTTGCACTTAAACAATTGATTAATACAGCATTACATGATAATAAAATTGCCGTTGTTTTTCTGGACTTGGAAAAAAAGCATTTCATACGGCTAGTCATATAATATTACTGCATAAACTGTATACTTATGGTTTTAGGGGAAGAATAACAGATCTGATAAATAGTTATCTCTCGGAGTGGAAGCAGTATGTTGTAATTAATAGCTTCATGTCAGCCTCACATAGTGTTTCGATGGGCGTTCCGCAAGGCTCAGTTCTTGGGCCCGTCTTCTTCTCCCTATACGTCAACGATCTTCCCTCGGTGCTAACGTGCTCTGAAGTTTTATTACACGCGGATAATACGGCTTGATCTTTTGTTGGGGACACTACTGAAGAACTGCAGGGCAAAATAAATCAAGAAGTGGGTCGTGTCGCGAAACTGTTCACGCAGAATCAGCTCACACTTAACATCGACAAAGCCAGTTTTGTAGTCTTCTATTCCAGGAGGAAGGAAATGAATTGTGACACCGTGTCTATATTTTTGAATAATGTCCAGTTGAACAGAGCATGCCGCTACAAGTATGTAGGTATTTGGTTTGGATCGGATATGCATTGGAAATATCAAATTGGTAAGGTATGTTCCGAATCGGCGTATGGTTGTCATGTATTGTTAGAAGTCCATCAGTGTTTTGATACTGAAGGTTTACGGATACTATGCTTTTATACAAAGGCACCTTTATTATTGTTTAGCGTCTTGGGGAAGTACGTCCACAACCTATGTAGAGCCTGTCGCCGGTCTTCAAAAACGGGCGCTACGAATAGTTACCTTTTCTAAACACAATGATCCAAGTAAACCTCTCTTTCAATTGCTTCCTGCTCTGTCGTGCATCCAGGCGTATAAAGTAAAAGTTGCTGGGGCAGTTAATGCAAAAATATGTTTTAATTATCCGCGACCTACCACAATATCTAATTTTCCGGCATCAAACACGAGGGCAGCTACTAACAACTGTATTAACTTACCATCATGTCACAATGTATATGGACGGAGACTCGTGGAGTTCAACGGTGCTATAATATGGAACGCACTCCCAATCAGAGTAAAGACTAGCCAAAACTTTCTACAATGGTGAAAATACTTCTTTCATGAATGATCAAAGGATCTTTTGTATTTGTATCCCCTGCTGTCATAACATAGTCTTTTGTTTATCCTATATTTTCCCTGTAAAAATGCTTTAATAACGCGTGTTTAAGTTGCCTCGTACAATAAGTACGCTTTTCTTATGTCTATTTTGTTAGTGGACCCCAAACTAGCCACCAAGGCTATGGGTCCAAACAGTATGGTGTACTGTGTGTATGCAATGAATTAAATAAAGAAATAAAAGTGGTTTCAGCAAAGGTGTTTTTTTTTCATTCTCCTTAATTTAATTTTTTTAATTTTTTATTACCACCGTGACACGGTGACGTCGACGCAACCAGTTTTTCTTAGTCCACCAATCTATGATTATTATGATACTATTATCACATGCACCAATCAGTTAGCCTTATTTTTATACTCAGCAGCTCCATAGCAGGCTTCTCTGCGCACCACGCGTCATGCCAAAAAGTAAGCGTTCAGGGCGGCCTGAAGAGAATGGTTTTCCCCCTATCAATCTTATTTTTATCTTCTTTTTTGTTTCAATAGTTTCTTATCGCTTATGAATGTATCAATCAGCTACATTTACACTATCATAACGATTAAATGTCTGAACTTCGTAAATTATTCATTTTTGTGCAGGTACAAGGCTTTACACTTCTCACATGACAGGCAGATTTTGCTCAGGTACTCGCCGAACAATACTTACGCATTAAAAATATTCGGATTGTAAGTGTCCCTCTCCTGATGCTCTGCAAACTATACCGCGGACTACCACGGGTCTGATAGCGCTAAAAGCATGGCGCCCTGAACTGCGCATTCTTACACCACCCACTCCAGATCCTAGTTTCCTTGCGTTTGTTCTTCCGATTGCCCTCTTGTAACTTGAGGTACACTTGGTACAATTTGGTTAACTCGACTGGTATTGCATCTACTCGTGCATTTCCCCAAGAAATGTCTTGCAAGGCCATTCTAAGCTCATCGATAGTTACACATAGATCTTCTATATCTTGTTCGTCACTACTCCTGGTGACATTACTTTATGGGGTTATTGTGATCTTAAAGAACCAGAAGCGCGGCATGCTAAGTTCAACATGGTGTAATAAGCAAAGTGTCCCACGGCGCGGACACGAGAAAACGCACAAACGCATGGACACAAGCCCATCGTATGTGTGTTCTGTCTCGTGCACGGGACGTGTGGAGATTTACTTAATCAAGGTAGCGCTTGCAGAGTTGCCAATCATGTGCGTTGTTGTAATAAATGAAGTTTTCATTGAGATCAATATGCTTACCTGCAATCTTCATCTTTGCTCGGAGGAGTTGGAAACGTGTTCATTAGGAAAATTGTGCCGCAAGTAAAGAATGTTCCGGCGTATTCACGTAGGTGGCATTTTGGTTCGTTACTACGGAACCGTATTTTTCCTGTCGGAAGTGGCAATAGAAGCGTGTTGAACGAAGCGGCACAATCGGACTCGACAAATGCGATACGCAACAATCCACTTACCGGAACGTTTGTACTGCGCTTTCGAGCATTGCACGGCGGGAGCCGAGTGCAGCTCGTTGTTTAGGTAGTCGAGACTTGATTGGATTTCAGACAGCGATTGGCAGCTGGAAGACCTCTTGAGCTCTTCCAGACAAAGTTTATGGCGCTCTATAGTTCTGCGTACGATAAGAAATAGGGCAGGATGTATAGTTATGGTAGGACAGAGCTAATGTGCCGCTTGCCAGCACTGGCCAGATGTCTGCAGCGGCGCCGAATTGAAGAAACAAGTGCGAAAGGCAAGATATACAAAATTATATTCTGTGTGGAAAGAAGCTATATTGGGGCAATATTTTTTTTTCTTGTCCTTCCAATAAACTTGTGTCGAGATGCAAGCTCTGGTAGCAACCGTTTCACAAGTACTACACGACGTTTCAACTAACTTTTGTCCAATTCTGAAGGTATCCAGGTTTGCGCTACGAGAATGCAACCGATTGAGTATAGTTCTTTTGTGCTCTTGAGAAACTCAAGCTATATTGTTACTATACGCGGTGTGCACGCCGATGGCCGCGCCACTGGTGGCGGCCTTGCGCAAAACGCACGGGAGAGGAGCGAGCCGCGCGCCGTAGCACGCCGTAGTTTGTTGCGTCGCTCATAGTGCTTCTCCGTCTTATTTGTGTTTTCAGAGCAAAATAGGCAACACCCTTCACATGTGTCGGATGGCCAAAGCTTCAAGGAATGTCGAAGAAGAATTGTCGCAGGGTGGGGGGCTCAAATACCGGTGAAAACGTGCCGGCGATACGGTTCTAATTATTCCCCGCAAAGCCTCATCAGCGGGAGCAACGCTGGCAATCGATCGTCGCTTCGGCGCGAAATTTCTTGTTCTCATCCTTTCGTTTGTCGCTTCGGTGTTTTTTTTTTTTTACTCGATCTTAGTTAGACGCGTAAGCGACGAAGTTCGTCTGCAGAGCAAGGGCCCTATAACGTAAAACTATTTTAATATGTTTCTATTCCAATCTCCTGACGTCAAATTTGCGTAACCATCTACGCAAGTACCGGGCGGTCACCAGCAGGCTTGTCTGAACAGACCAATCAAACGCTCTCCTCGTTCATAGGAGGTCACTTTTGTTTGCTTGGAAAACGAATAACATTGCCTATACTGAGCGGCTTGTCGTATCTAATTGGTTGACAAGAGGCGATGAGAACGCTCAAGTGGAGAGGGATTCACTGGGGCAGAGCCAGTGCACTGAAAATCGATAACCGGATGAAGAGGGTGGTGCCGGCGTCTGCGATTGGTCGGCTTTTCCTTACTTAGCTTGTGGTGGCTGGTCCAAAATCATGGCGGCATGTAACGGAAGCTTAAGAATGACGCTAAAACTGACCCTCAGCAAAGAAGAGTTGGCAGAATGAGTTGGTAAACGTGCCGAAAGGCTCGAAAACATTACACGGCCGCGCAAGAATTTTTATTATACGCAAATACACCCATGCTCTGCGGCAGGTGCGAGTAGCCAGCGTCTGAGCGATCGGCGGCAGCCATCTTTTATTCCTTGCGGAACGGGGCAGCCTGCGGCTATTCAGAAAAAAATTCAGTTTTGTTCGGCATATTAATGCATCTTTATCGCGTACACGTCACTTTGACGCGGTGAGTTTGTGCGGTTTTGTGACGTCGCGTGACAGGCAGGTGAAGTGGGTGGAGCCCGAAAACTTTTTACCAATAGCCGAGGGCTAATGGCGAAAAGGGGACGAATCAGAAATAATTGTTTTTCTTTTTTCTGTCAAATCATACATAATCAGTATGTACACATCATATCACATGGGGAGGTATCGCAGTTTTCGTGACGTCGCGTGACAGACAGGGGAAGTGGGCGTGGTCGAAAAAACTTTTTGACCAATCGTCGAGGGCTGATAGCAGAATTCGAATAGAAAAGTTTGGAATAGTTTTACGTGATAGCGCCCCAACATGCGGTTTAAAGGTATTTCGCTAAAGTTCGGGATGGCGTTTGCCGCTTATATGGTTTTCCGCTTCTTTACCGCGTTGGGCTAGCTAGGCAGCACGACTGCATGAGCGCATTGTGCTGTATGTTAAAGCTACAGAAGTTTACAAGAACTGAAATTGTTAGTTTTATGTGGCCCGGTAAATCCTCGCACCAGCTGTCGCGCACTTCATGTTTTTACATCTATTTTATGCGCGGCTTCGCACATGTTTAACTGTTGCTAGTTGCTTCATGCATAACTCTTGTTGATTCTTTTGAGCTGCGAGGTTTTCACCATGCCTCGTTTGTAAAGGGTATAAATCACGCTGTGTCTTATCGGAATGACACCAAGCAAGTGCTTCTTTAACAGTTTTATTCATTTCGCCCGAAAGTATCTTAGATATTGTGGTTTTTTGGGAAATGTGTTTAGAAAATAGGTAGCTCAGGGCGAGAATTGCTAATAGTTGCTGCATATGGTATGTTTGTTCCATTTTTCGCTGAATAGTTCGCGTCACGTTTGGTAAATCATCACACCTTGATGCTGTCTGAGCAGACTTAACACGCCGAGTGATTTGTTTGTTTCACAACGTAGTCGCGTCTTGCAAGGGAATTTTGTACTCAACTGAATTATTTCTTATTATGCTTACGCCGCATAGGACTAAACCCGGCCTTGCCGCCAGCGCTGGATCTACTTTGACTGGCGCTGCTCTGCATTTAAATATATCATGTGGCACCTCTCTCTAGTAACATTTAAAAAAAGTACTGCAAAGTTAGTCAGACTATAGCTTTGTACGTTTCCAAGCAGCTCCCTTAGGGAATTAAAAATTGCAAAAACTGTAGCGTGAACGGCAGTTCATCGGCGGTACAGCGCTAACACGCGCTTTTATTAACCCGTGCGTTTGGTGGCTTTGTTGACTATAGTGTACGTATTTCTATCAATAAATTCGCAATTACTCTATTACTCTTCTTCAGGCGACTTTGACTACACTTATTCGGCGGCGTCACATGTATTCATCGGCAGAAAAATCACAACGGCATATGCAGACATCGCACCATGCGGATTTGTTTTCTAAGTCTGCACTAACGACGGGTGCTTATTATTGAGGTACAGAAGCAGCATTACGGTCAGGGCAGAATTAAAAAAAAACACGGTCGAGACATCGCATTAGTCAACAAAATTTGTCGGCTAGTTCACATGAGCTCCACTTCATGTAAATGGTCTGCATGGCGTTTGTCTGCGGGACGCACCTGGCGCGTATGTGGACCATGTTGTCCCAAACACCGGTAACATCGTGTTCATACCCGCTCCCACAGAGATCTGCGTCTTCCCTACAGCTGTCACCGCAGAAGAAGCAGTCTGGCGCCCGAATAAAGGACAAATCGCAGCCGCGGACTTCAGTCACCCTTGCTGCAAAGCGTTGTCGTCTGTTACTGCTCCCGCGCGTATTGTTGGAAGCGCCTGCTAGGTGGCTATCAGTGGCGCCTCTATTAGCCCCGAGAATTAGGAGTGGCGCCCTCTCGCGAGTGACGTCACGGCCAGGACGCCGCTCACTCCGGCTCGCTCGGCTGCCGCGCGCGCTGGTTCCCTTCGTGTATGCTTGGGGTATGGGTGGCTCGAGCCGTACGTATTGAAGAATACGTCGGCTTCTTTCAGCTGCCATACCTTAACCGCAGTTTCTTCTTCAAAAGCGTGTGAGTCGAGAAACTTTGAGGCTTGGATATCGCAAGCTAAGTAGCGTTAAAGGGGTCTACTAGGTTTTGCAATGCATATATGCGCCGTGTCTATCGGTAAATTTTGACTAAAAAAAGAATATCTGCAAATTCAACGCGCGAAATTGTGTATGATGCTTCGCTAAACATTTAACATTCCTTTAGTATTTAGCTATGAGAGGCTTTGCATGTTACGTGGAAGAAAAATTTGATATTTGGGGTCAACATGTTATCTGATTTTAGAAAGACACTGCCCAGCGAAGCTCTCATCATGATTCCTATTACTCTGGTGTGTTGTTCTATTCAAATATGGCCATTCATTAATGCGTGAGAAAGTAGTTAGGCGCGCATTTCTTATGAAAAAGTTTGCTGCTACTTACATCCTCCTCTGAAACAGGCCTCCAAAAAACGAATTGCTCATGGCTGCTAACACGACGGCGCGTCATGTAGAGTATTTACATAGTTAATTCACAAACACCATAGTAGCAATCACCTGAGAGAAAAGTTTCGCTGTTAAGATCGAGAGCCACTCAATTGAAAGTGATCAAATGTTTCATAGTGGCCCTCAGTAGCCTTTATCGACAATATGGCACACCCCTGATCACGTAACGGTAGCAATCGACTGTCCGTATGGCGAGGCACGCTATGTTCGCGAAACCCATCAGTTCACTGTAACTTCGAATTAAAACCATAAAGCATGTTTTTTACAGCGCCAACTGGAATGGCTAAAGTATTCTCGAACTACTACACCACAGCTTAGATTTCCTGTATACAAAAGAAAAATTCAAGCACCTTCTGTCTCACCATGTCTCGATCCAGCGTTATTCAATTATACAAAGGGATAACTATTCGCTTCGTCGGTACATAAAAGAGAACCTTGCAGGCAAATTAAGTTTGCTCCAATCCAATCGCAAACATTCATAAAGAAAGCACCACAAGCCTTGCATATACTTTCACTTGATTTCTGACCCTCCACCGGGGGAATTTCGATATCTTCAATATGTCCCATACTACTAATCACTGACGCTTCGACTTCTTTCTGGCTGCAGCTATGCGGTCAAGCAGGCATACTTCACTAAAAAAATTGGGCCGAGCAGCCTGTGTTAGTTCGCCAAACAGATTCGTCATGTATATTCCTCAAGCAGCAAGCACCAGTAAATTTCTCAAGTGAGTTTGATTTGATTTATTAATTTCCATTTACACACACACATGTACAGAGGAGTGGTAAGTGGAGGTGGATGAGGGAAAAAGTCGCACAGACGCGGCTTGAGGTAACCTCACCCCCTTAGGTACAATATGGCTGCATGGGGTAACACATCAAGCGCCATATAAATTACATTTATATAGTGGCCATAAAACATTGCAGTTATACAATATATGAAAAAACAGTGAAATATTTCCACAATAACAATGCAAAACACACTGCGGCATTGAAATAAATAAATAATATACACTTGGTAATATAGACAAAAAAAAGAGGAACATAACTTACAATATTAATCATTAACAAACGCGCCCTAAAGAGGTGAGTTGAACGTGTAACGCGGAAAAGGAAATATATATTGGTACATTCCTATTTGTACTCTCTAAATAGCTGTAAGCCTTCATTAACATTACTTCAAATTTCCGCTGCTTAAAAAAAATAAACACGTGAAGAACCGCCTAATGTTGACAGGCAGTTAAAGAAGCAAGTGAGGCCTGTAGAATCTAAGCTCCAGTATTAGTTAAGTCCCCGTGATACTGCCGAGCGTTTCTGTGAGGAAATGCAAAAATTCGATATTATACCATGAACTACTCGTCGTGAGCAAACCTATTTTAGCGGAATAAAATCAACGTAACTGCTGTAGAAGTCATATATAGCCAGCTTTGTGACATACTTGTTGCACCGCGGCAGGTATGGTAGCATAACTGGATTCCTATAGGCTATGCTTTTGCGATTGTCTATCCGCGCATGAAAAACCCGCAATGGGCTGGTCTGCGTCGCTTCGGCTGGCACTGTAGCGTTGCCTTCGAGAGCTGCATTGTTGTCTAAGAAATTAGCTCTTTGAATAAATGTTCGCAAAGGAAGACGTCGTAAAAATATCTTTGAGACGACCACCATAAGTATACAAGCAGAGAGAACGAGGTCGAACAAACGAAAACACCGCAGAAAGCGCCCGGACAACGCCCGAACTGTAGGAGACGACAGGCGCGAGTCCGTGCCCTGACGTCACGCGAGCGGCGCTCGCAGCGCCGCTCGTGTTCGTTCTCGGGGCTAATACGCGGTGCACGAGGCCTATAGCCCTAAGACATTAATTTAAAAAAGGTAAACTCCCAAGCACTCCGTACAAATGGTTAACCTGCTGCCCCGGTGTTTATCACTGGGTTAATCACGGCGGTTCATTAAATGGCGGCTTGGTAGGCTGCCGGATCCTCGGTACGCAGTTGCTGCTTGTATTCGGCTGCACGAGCATGTTCTTGTGCCCGGGCTGCCGTATCGGCACGGCGTAGACGAGCTCGTTCCCGATTCTGCTCGGGGCGTTGCTGATCGAAAGCTGCCTGCTCCTAAGGAGTATCTATGACGCGTGGCCTACCATTTCGGAGCCGGAAATAAACTCCTGTGCGCGCACTGGGCTGCGACGGAGAAAAACAACGTCACTATTGGTTCAGCTAATCCAACACCACCTAGATAGCACAAGGCCTTTTCGCTCCGATCTGTGACGTCATGTTACCTGGGCCGACTGCCAGAGAATATAATGGTGGTACTCCCGAGCAGGCAACAGCGATTTTGACAAATGCTTTCATCACGCCAGTCTTGTCAGTGAAAATTTCGGGCCAGGTAACGTGTCCTCATGGATCGCAGTAAGCAGTCCTTGTGCTATCTACGTGGTGTTGGCTAATCGCGTGCCTCTCTTTCTCTCTCTCACTCTTTTTTTGCGCATACGCATGAGGTTGCGCCGGAGGAGTTTTCGGCGTACAGGCGACTGACAGACGGACGGACGGATGGATGAATCGGCTAGCCATAGACAGCTTCGCTGTAAAAACAATGAACCGACATTTAAAGTATTGTTTAAATGCAAAATCTTCATTTTTTAGCCGATTTGATTAAACGCCACTAAAATGCTGCTCTGAACCGCCCTCTCAGCGAACCATCAACGCTAATCGTTCTTGGGCGAGTCAATACAGTTTTTGCGAAGATAGCTCGCCTCGCCGTTTTCGCAGGCCGATCCTGGAGTTGGTACAGTTTAAAATTATGCGCCACTGGGGGTACCCGTCGCCATGATGTTGCAGATGTATATAATGAACGAAAATAAAGGAAACTGGGGTGCCCGATTTTTATTAGCTATATCATAAGTCAACAAGGACACCAAGGACAGCATAGGATAAATTATTTCTACCTATTAATTTAACTAAAGAAATAATAAATTAATTAAAAATGAAAGGGGATGTATAAGCAACTGGCCGCAGGTGGAATACGAACCCACGTCTTCGCATTGCGCGTGCAATGCTCTTACCAATTGAGCTGCCGCGGCGCCGTTTTCCCATCCACTTTCTGGGCTATTTATGTTTACCTACTAGAAATAACCTTGGGAGTGTTAGCCAGTGCCACCACTCACAAGCCTTGGCGGCGGATGTTGAACATCCTTTCTGCCCCAGGCGTAACGTGTACGTGAATTTTTGGGTGCAATCAACTGGTCAATAAACCCACACATTCTAACTGAAAGCATCAATGCTGCCGGATTCGAGACTCCAGGTGGGATACGCATAACTAATAAAAATTGGGCTGCTCGGTTTCCTTTCGTCTCGTTCATTACAAAGCGAGGGTCCCGTATCCGGCAACATTGATGCCTTAATAATAATAATAATAATAATAATAATAATAATAATAATAATAATAATAATAATAATAATAATAATAATAATAATATACCCGCCGTGGTTGCTCAGTGGCTATGGTGTTAGGCTGCTGAGCACAAGGTCGCGGGATCGAATCCCGGCCACGGCGGCCGCATTTCGATGGGGGCGAAATGCGAAAACACCCGTGTGCTTAGATTTAGGTGCACGTTAAAGAACCCCAGGTGGTCGAAATTTCCGGAGTCCTCCACTACGGCGTGCCTCATAATCAGAAAGTGGTTTTGGCACGTAAAACACTATAATTAAATTAATAATAATAATAATAATAATAATAATAATAATAATAATAATAATAATAATAATAATCAGCCTATCTTATTTCCACTGTAGGACGATGGCCTCTCCTTGAGATCTCCAATTACCCCTGTCCTGCGCCAACCGATTCCAACTAGCGCCCGCGAATTTCCTGATTTCAACGCCCCACCCAGTTTATGCTGGCCTCGATTGGGTTTCCCTTCTCTTGGTACCCATTCTGTAACCCTAATGGTCCAACGGTTATCTAACCTGCGCACCACATGACCTGCCCAGCTCCATTTTTTTTTCTCTTAATGTCAATTAGAATATCGTCTATACCCGTTTGCTCTCTGATCCAAACCGCTCTCTTCCTTCTGTCTCTTAACGTAATGCCTAGCTTTTTCCATTGGTCTTCCGTCGCTCTTTGCGCGGTCCTTAACTTGTTCTCAAGCTTCGTCAGTCTCCAAGTCTCTGCCCCATATGTCAGCACCGGTAAGTGCACTGATTGTACACCTTCCTTTTCAATGATAATGGTAAGCTTCCAGTCATGAGCTGACAACGTCTGCCGTATGTGATCCAACCATTTTTATTCTTCTGGAAGTTTCCTTTTCATGATCAGGGTTTCCTATGAAGAATTGACCTAAGTAAACGCACTCCTTCGCAGAATCTAGAGGCTGACTGGCGGTCCTGAACTCTTGTTCCATTGCCCGATTATTCATTATCTTTGTCTTCTGCATATTAATCTTCAACCCCACTTTTACGCTCTCTCTGTTAAGGTCCTCAATCATTTGTTGTAACTCATCTGCAGTGTTGCTGAATAGAACAATGCCATCGGCAAACAGAAGGTTGCTGAGATATTCGCCGTCGGTCCTTACTCCTAAGCCTTCCCAGTTTAATAGCTTGAATACTTCTTCCAAGCACACTCTTAAGCAAAATTACACCCTTTTGCCGCAGAACGATAATCGTCATCTGTCTTTGCCGCATTTCCTTTCTTTAACGCGGCGAGCCCGGTACTTTCCAGTAACAAACGGCATGCATGTTATCAGCATGACATAGCATTCCCGACAGGATAGTAACGAGTGCGGCGTTTTCAAGAAAGGAAATGCAAGCAAGGCAGATGACGATGATTGTTTTGTGGCCGAGATACACCCCAAAGGGTGTAACTTAGCCTAAGAGTGCACGCAGTCAACAGCATCAGAGAGATTGTGTCTCCTTGCCTGACCTTTCTTTATATGTATCTTCCTACTTTTTTTGTGTCAAATTAAGGTGGCTGTGGGATCTCTGTAGATATTTACCAAGATATTTACGTAAGCGGTCTGTACTCCTTGATTACGTAATGCCTCTATGACTGCTGGTGTATCTACTGAATCAGATGACTTTCTTTAATATATGAAAGCCATATAGAGAGGATGATTGTACTCTGCCGATTTCTGGATTGCCTGATTAATGACATGGATCTGATCCATACGAAGTCAGCCTGTTCCCTCGACTAAAGTCCACTATTACCCTTACTCTTTTCCAAATTATCTCGGTAAATATTTCATATAATACTGGGAGTAAGCTAATGGGCCTGTAGTCGATAGACACTTCGTATAGAGAGCCGCCAGTTTTTCAAGCATTATGTCTCCTCCATGTTTGATTAAATCGACTGTTCCATCTTCTCCTGCCGCTTTCCCCGTTTCATGTATTGCAAGACCCTTCTGACCTGATCTCTGCAACCTGTTTATTGCTGCTTCGAATGGATGTATCGTGGCTCCTCTGCGTACTGTACAGGTCATTAAGGAATTATTCCCCTGCTTTTACTATGCTTTTGAGATTGCTGATAATATTACCCTGCTTATCTTCCAGCCCATACAGCTTGGTTTTTCCTACGCCACGTTTCCTTCTGACTAATTTCAGGCTGCGTTCATTTTTTATGGCTTCTTCAGTCTTTCTCACGTTATAATTTCCAATATCACTTATTTTAGCCTTCTTAATCAGTTTTGACAGTTCAGCGGTTTGTATCTAATCTCTTGAGTTGGGCACTTTCATTCTTTTTTGTTCCTTTATTAGGTCGTTTGTTACTTGAGAGCTTGTCAACTGGTCGCCTAGGTGCATTGCTTCCCACTGTAATTGCTACCTCTGAAGTCAGCCTAGTTACAGTTTCATTCATTACCTCTATGTCATCTTCATCTCTCTGTTCTAAGGCTGCATATTTGCTTGCAAATACCAGCGTGAATTTGTCTGTTTTTACCCTTACTGCCTCTAGGTTGGCCTGTTTCTTCTTGACCAATTTTACTGTTTCCCTCTTCAAATTGAGGTGAATCCTAGCCATCACTAACCTATGATCACTGCACTTTACCCTACCTATCACTTCTACATCCTGCACTATGCTGGGATCGGCAGAAAGTATGAAATCAATTTTATTTCCTGTTTCACCATTAGGGCTTTTCCAGGTCCACTTTCTGTTGATAGGCTTCCTGAAAAAGGTGTTAATAATAATAATAATAATAATAATAATAATAATAATAATAATAATAATAATAATAATAATAATAATAATAATAATAATAATAATAATAATAATAATAATAATTGTGTGTGCGCGTGCGCGTGTATGCGACGCATACACGCGCTAAATATGCGCGTGTACGCGTGTACGTGCGCTAAATATGCGACGCATAATATAATCCTGCTGTAGTCGACTTAAAACTGCATGTAGCATTGCGCTCTATGACCGTCCGTTGCTTGAAGTTTCATTTTTGCGAGCTGTTACAGAGTTTTAGCCTGTCCATAATTGTATTTAGTTTGCGGAATACCAGAGTACTGGAGACTTCGACGGCTTTGATAATGATCGATGAATTGTATTCGCATCCCCTTTGAAATGGGGCGGTGACGAATGGGCTCCTAGCCTGTTTGAGCTAATCAGGTTTTACTACATCTCTCGCGGTTTAGCGTTATGCCTGTCTCTCGATCTTTTCTTTGTTCAATAAAGCAGCTATCTCTATATTTGACAGTTACTCACGCCTGTAATGACTCCGGCTCTACCAATCCATTCCGTCTGTTTTTTCCATCAATAGCCTAAACGTCTGTTGTCTAGCTCGACTGATTACCAGGTAATGCTTCCATTTACTTTGAATCCAAGCGCTTACTGAAGGTGGGCGTTTCCTACAGGCCTTGCTGGAAGAATGTCTTAGCATTCCATTACAATGTGCTGAGTCGTTTCGGGACTTTTGCTGCAGCAGACACATGCCTCGTACTTTCCCGAATATTAGCTCCGGTATGTTCTTGTCCTCAAGCAGCCAGCTTGGGTCTCAAATAGCCAGGCCACTGCCCTTTGTGTTAGCGTACAAATTTCCTCGCCTGATTTTTTTCTTGTATTTGTAGGTATCCATGGTCCTTTTTTTTAAGGCGAAAGTTTTAAGTGGCTCGTTGCAGTGGCGCATACCCCTAAATAGCGGCGTGTAGTCGAGTGCTTAAAAAATTTCATCAAGTCGAGTGATGTACAAAAAGTTGACGAGTGGTACGAAAAATATTATCAGAAATGGTTCATACCCGAAAAAAAAATAGCGATCTGGAATGGCTGATTCCCCCCACCCCCCCACCCATAAGCAAGCAAGGATGCAATGGCTGAATATGAATGAAAACATGAAAGCAGAAAGAACGAAGGAAAGAAAGAAAGAAAACAACATCAGGAAAGCCTCATACAGCCGCAAGCAAAGATGCAATGGTTGAATATGAAAGAAACAAAAAAAGAAAGTGCGAAAGAAGGAACTAAATAAAGAATGAACGAAAGAAAGAACGAATGACAAAGAAAAAGAGAACAAAGGAAGAAAGAAAGAACGAAAGAAAGAAAGAAGGTAAGAAAGAAATAGTGAAAGAGGGAAAGAAAAAGAGATGGCAAGAAAGAATGAACGAACATTTAGATAGTACATTAGGTGCTCGCATGTGTCGTTTAGGAGATGGACCTACAGCGCAATACGTTTACTTCACACTGAAGCTCGTCAAGTGTTGCAAAAAGTCTGACACCCCCGATCGGAAAACTTAGTGCATCATCACTACGTGTACAGCGGGCTTTCGCCTTAACGTGTTACAGGAGTGTAACATGCTGTGATTTTTTGTTTCCATCCTTTATATTTGCTTAGCTGCTCTGAATAACGCTTTTTCTTAAACGTGACTGTTGCGTTATTGCCTTCTCAGGAGGGAGGATGAAAGCATCCACGTCAAGCTGATTGCTGCTGTTGAAGCCTTGGCCCAGCACATAGGTAGAACATGGTAATTTGAATTCTCTATATATCAGCGTTACAAAATGGCGCTACCAGGGCTGCATCCGCCATCTGTCTCTTTTTCTGGTATTCTGTAAACTGAAGCGTCTATGAATCAGTTAGAACTCTCTCAAAAGGTGTTCGCGTAGCGTCGGAAGCGTGGTGTATAAAGGTCGCAAATAACTCGTCTATATTATGTAATGTTCTAATGGGCATGCATTTCCTGTACGTCGCGCCAGCAGCTCGCAATGCGGCAGGCAACGAAAGAAAGGCTCCACTCACTCGCACACCTGGTTCTTGTGCTGTGGATTGTCGCCGTACAATGCGTCACGCAGGTTGTACACGTAAAGGAGGCCGCACTCAAAGTATTTCTCCATGAAGTGATCCTCGACGCAGCCAACTGGTTTTGCCGGTGTATGGCCGTCGGTAGGGGTTTGGTCAGGTTTAATAACTAAACGGATGGTGAAGTGGACAAGTTGGAAGTTATACACTGTGATTAACGCGCAAACGAACGACGACAACCGCTAAAGAGAACACAGGACAGACTCACCCATATTGCTGCAGAATTGCTCGTACTGGCTGGTTAGTACGTTCATCACGTGCATAGAATGCGTGTGGAACTCAGAACCGATGTTGCAGTGTAAATCCTTCTCAATCACGTTTGTGCAGTTTTTGAAGTTTTTGTACGCCCTGTAGAGAGAAGGAAGAAAGTGGGCAAAATATCGGGGAACGCCGATGCCAAGTGATTGCGGCCTCAAAATGCGTTTGGAAACGCCAGTTGTTGAGTCATCTTTCGATGGCATCACTGTCTACTGCTGCTCTATCAAAGTCAACCACAATAGTCGTAAGGAGAGAGAGAAAGAGAAAGATAAAAATAAAAGAAACTCCTGTCAAACGCAATGTCAAGACGTGCCACGCCAATGGGTGAAGCAAACATTCCGACCAGTTGCCTCCAATGAAGTCATGAATGCGTGTGTGTTGCCAGAATTTTTTTTATTCCTGGTTAACCAGATGGAGGCAAAAAAACGGCACGCCCCACATGTCGTTCTCCGCGTAGCTCTGTAGGAGAGGCAGAAGCAAAATTATTCGCTGACCATAGGTGTCACGGCGAACGACAGCAATTTTCTCAAACAGACCAGCACAACAGGTGTCCGAATAAGAGAGGCGCTGTTCTTATGGTTGACCGAACCCCATGAAATGAAACGCGAACAGTGCTGCGCGAATTCCCATTAAAAAATAATAATTACAAGTAAAGCAAATGAAGAGGGAGAGGGATACTTGAGCACAAAGCGGTGCACCTCATTTTGTAGTCGAATAGGTACAACTTTGTACGTAATTCCGACAGTTTCCAAGTATGACGCCTCTGTTCATACATATCCGCCGACGAGTTAAGGGGTAGCTTCGGTGAATGTTAAGTTTATCCGTAGTTCCCCAAAACATGGGTTCCATTTAAACCAAGTTTGATAACACTGTGCTTATGGGCGGCCAATCAAAGTTTATATCATGGTTCTGTTTATCGGCCATTCCCGTTTAATTGACTTTCGTTTATCTAGAGGTGACCGCTGTACCGAAGTCGATTGAGCAGTGAATATGAGCGCTTACGAACAACTTTGTGACGATATCCTTGGGCCCAGAGGCCGCACTCGCAAAGCATTTGGTTCGTAAGTGCTGTCTGCCATTGGCAGGCCCTTTTCGCAAATATATCCCACAACACGATTGGATGGCATTTTGCGTTACAAACAATTTTACCGCAAGAAAATTTTTGTGAATACAGTTCCTGCCTCTGTACTACCACCGGGGAACAGGGCTGCACGCTCCGGCAGTACAACTGACCTTGACGGCCTCGTTCCTCGTCTTTGCGGGCATGGTTTCTATGGAGCGACAGAATGGCATTTGGCGATGGAAATTGGACGTTTTAGAAATGCACCTAGTACTGCATTTGTAAAATAGTGCGTCAACAAAATTAGTAAAACAATGTAAATGTACACTGATCGGGGGTATCATTGCTTGTACTGCTGCGTGGCTGACGGACAAGCATCTTGTGCTTAGGTTGGCGAGCAGATTACTATCGTGTAAATATACCAATAATAAATTTAAATGTTCTATAGCCTCGTAAGAACAAAAGCTTGTCAGTTGTAATAGCGAATATATTATTAAGCAGATCTGCTGGCTGATAATAGGGTTCTTACAGGTGAAAAACATTTTAAATTTCACCCAGTCTTCAGTGGCTAAAGTGAGTTAAGAGAACTTACACGCAGATCCTCTCCTTAGAGGGATTGTGACTCACAATCTCATTGAACAACAAGCCACACGCGAAGAACTCCTTTGTGGCGTCTTCTTCCTGGCAATTGTGATCTTGAGTGTAGCCTGCACAAGAAAGCCAAGACGGTACGGAGCATCTCTACTAGAAGCAATCACGCTTGCGCGGAGAGGTGCTCGAAGCGATAACTGTATATAGGTCACGCACAACAGCATAGGCTTACCCTCAAGTCTTTTGGCGACGTTCATGGCAGTAAGCTTGAGCTCAGCGTAGCACATCTCGCGGTACTTCTGGGTTAGCACTTTGGGAAAGTATTCCATGTGCATCATGAGTTCTGTATCCTCTTCGCAGGATTCACTGTGAAGGACTGTGTTCAGGCAACTGTAGTAGCGACTTAGAGATCTGATGCAAGGAATGAAAAGAAGGAAAAATAGCATAGAAATCGCATGTCTAAAGAATTTCACACAAGGCGTTATTCTTCGAAAAAGCAAATTATCTGAACTGTAGTCGGTTTCTCAGGCCCCAAGGCGAACGGTCTTACTGACAGCAAAGAATTGTGCTGATGCCACTTGGCACAGCTCGTGACACTTACGACTCAATATTATCTGCTAAATAAGTTACATTTTATTTCATTTACCATCATGTAAGAAAAATTACTGCTGCCGTCTTCTAAGAACCTTCTAAGAACTACCACCTAGTGGTGGTTCATCACATCACGCCACATAGTAGAGGCAGTTAATAAGTTACTCCTTGGGCATAATTTCAACAATTAGGCTTTTCGCTGAAGATTATTTTGTACCGCATAATTACAAATCCGTCTGATTGCTCACAGCTACAGTACGATATTGCCAAAGTTAACTCATGATGAAACATTTGATCAATAAAATTAGGTGTTTCTAAGGGCAAAGTATTGAGGGTCATATTATTTTTCTAGCATACTTAACGATTGTCTTTATGCAATAAAGAAAACAGTGCTCAGCCCTGTATATTCCTACAAATGACTAGTTGCCCATACTATCCATTACCCTTCTTGGAATTTGCATGCAACTTACGTGTCTAATAACGCTAAGGGCATGCTACAATATCTAGGCTGAAATTTCTCCGCTGTTCCTTCCAGCCTTATGGTGCAACTCCTTTGTCCTATCTAAATTAGGGCACGGGTTTTCTATTTGGGATACCACTTACGTCACTTTATCACTCTTGAAGCAGTGCAAAATCTAGCTGCCCGCTTCATTCCATCCAATTTTTGCCGTGCTGCCAGTGTCTCGTCAATGAAGGCTAATCCTAACTTGTCTGTCCCGCCATCGCGCCGTAAATGTTCCCGCTTATGTCTGTTCCACAAGCTTGACCATACTAAGTTAACATTCAAAAATCAACGCCTACTTCAACCTAACCACATTTCGTCAAGCAGTGATCCTTACTTTGAAGTAGGTGTTGCCACATGTCGCACTAAAGCATATATTGATTATTTCATCCCCCGGACCAACAGCGCAAGTGAAGTGAACCACTTTCCTTCGTCCAGTCCTACCATAACTGATGCCGCCGCCTTCAAAAATGATGTTACTAATATTTTGTAACACCACTCCTCTCTGTGATGCTTTCTGGCCCTTGAGAGTATGAAAATAAGTAAAATAAATAAATAGTATACAAGAATGACTCTGACCTGCAAATTTGGTGGGATTCGACTTCTTTGTCGTCTTCAATCTTTCGTAATTTAGTATGAAATTTTTTGGCACACAGGAACTGTGTCTCCCATGCCTTATCTCTTGTGCACAAGTCTAGCTTTGCACGAATGCCTGTAGGTGATCTTGACTCTGACGACGCTGGAAGAAAAAAAAAGCACAGAATTTGAGGTGCTTTGCAATTCTTGTGCAGAACATTGCGGCTATTGCTCTCTAGCAGACATACCGTTGACTTCTGGAATGCATTCGATGTGGCTTTCTTGGATGTACTGCTGCATTGGCTGTAGCTGTCTTATCAGGAACTCTTTGTCGTCGCATCCAGTCTCTTGGATCGCGTTGGCAAGGCAGATTTTATATTTGCCGATAACCCTGCAAAGTTAGAATTAAAGTATGAATGATGACATCGCGCGCTATACGCTTGTGAACCCGGGCAGGTGGCCCGAGTATAAAATTCCACCTGCGGACGGTCAACCCGTGATGGAGCAGTTCATCTGTAGGTTTGGTTTTGCTGGTCATCTGTACTGCACACATTATTTTTTGTTTTAATTCACTGTTCTTGTAATTTCTTTCATAGAAATGAAATGAAATGAATGAATGAATGGCTCAACCGATAGTGTTCGTAGCACTGATAACGAGCTCGGCGCAGTGCCAAAAATACTTGTCCGGGACGCTTTCAATGTCGAGCCACGCGAAATTTCTCGAAAGGGATCGCCCAAGAATACCGCCCAAGGAAAGCTGTCTCCACCTCGCATGATAACGATAAGTGAAGATAACTTGTTTCCGATTTGTGATTTCTTTAATAAAGGTAGCATTTCTTGTTCCGTTCAGCTCGCGTTACATTAGTGGTTTTACGTTCTGTTTATTTCGCGTGACTGGAAAGTAGACCGTCGCGTTACAATCGCGGTCGCCCTACATTCGAGTAAATACGGTACATTATGGAAATATGAACATATGTACCGCATATACCGTTGGCGACTTCGCTTGACGGCTTCTGCTCGGCATCCCAGCCGCGACGGCTGCATTTTGATGGGGGCGGAATGCAAAAACGCTCGTGTGCTGTGCATTGGTGACCGTTAAAGGACCTCAGATGGACGAAATTAATCCACGTAATGCACGAAAAATTGGCACGTAATGGCCAAGATTTTTAAAAAATTTTTACTGGGGCTTCCAAACTGAATGTGAGATTTACCGAATATGGACACCTCCGGCGTAAAGTTCCAAACGTCTAAACCTTTGGAGATCCAAATTTTACAGCTTCGGATCGCACACTCGAAGATGCTGCGCAAGAGCAAGCCAAGGCCGAAACAGAAGGAAGAGCGATGGTGCCCTTTTCTTACATTCTAGCTTTCACGCCTTTATTTCAAGCATTAACTATTTACAACAAGCCCAGCTGTCCATCCTACTCAGAATCACACACTTCTGCTTAGCTATACAGTGCGCTGTACCGAAAAGTATTTCACTCTCATCACACATCGATACAGATCGTCAACGCGTGATATAGTTTGCACATACATGAGGCAGGGCAAAAATTCCACTTAGACGGGCTCACGGTAGGATTTATATCTGTCTCACAGTCGAATTTATACCAAGTAGAGATGTAAATAGCAAGAACGCTCTTGCATAGACGTTATTGTAAATTACTTACGCGCATACAAACTTCATATCTCCGTGGTTATGAGGAATGTTCAGTTTGAATGTAGCATCGCACAGCTCCCTCTGGGGCGTGAAACGGGTGGCGTCGCAAGCACTGTCATCTAGGAGAATAAGTACAACAAATAAAACGAACTAGCAACACGAAACAAGAAAACATTAAAGCAAGTGCAAAAATAGGGAGTCACAAGGTGCTAGGCGCAATTGTTAATGTGCTAGTTTTGTAAAGAAAGAGTGATATACCGGGTATTTTTTTTTTCGTTTTCTTTCCGTTTTTTTTTCTTTTTCTTTTTTAATCTGACGATGCTGAGCTCAGCTTTCACCTCCTCCAGCGCACTACTTTTCCAGGCTTCGAGTGGCGCCTGACACCGGCAAAAGATGCCGAGAGCTCAGTGGGGCTACACTGATCCAGGTACAACCAAAATAGGAAGGCCCACTAAGCTTCAACGAAGACACTCCCTCACCAGAACAGGAATCGGCCTCCCTAGTGCAGTATACGGCCACTACCTCCCTCATGATTCCTACAATTAACCCATGGCCCTCAGTCCCCAGCAGCTGCGGAGCATATGACCAGGGCGGCGGTCAGATCTGTAACGCGGCAGAGGGTGCTAAGAATCTCTGGACTCGGACAGGCCGCCAATGAAAACTGACCTTGGCAACCTTTAGCACCCGAACTCTGTCAAGTGCGGCTAGATTAGCATGAGTTTTTGAGGAACCATCAGACATTGTTCGGGATATCATTGGCTTTAGTGAGATTAGAAGAACTAGTGAAGCTTACACAGTGATGACGAACGGCCCTGTCCTCTGCTATAGAAATCTCCCAGATAAGAAGCATCACGGGGTAGGGTCCCCAATCCATACAGACATAGCGGGCAACATTGACGAATTCCACAGCATTAATGAGAGGGTAGCAGTAGTCGTAATTAAGATTTATAAGAGGTAAAGGTAGCACACGCCTACGCTCAAACATCTAGTCACGATGATGATGAAGTAGATCAATTTTATGAGGACGTTGAATTAGTGATGAGAAGAAGTGCAAGCTCAGTATGCTCTAATGGGCGACTTCAATGCAAAAGTGGGGAAAAAGCAGGCTGGTGAACAAGCAATTGCAACTACGGCGTCGATTCTAGGAACGCTAGAGGATAGATTCTGCTAGAATTCGCAGAAAGGAATAAGCTACGAATAATGAACACATCTTACAGGAAGCGTAACAACAGAAAGTGGACATGGAAAAGCTTTAATGATGAAGGAAAAAATGACATAGATTTCATACTTTCTGCCGATGCCGGCATAGTGCAGGATGTAGAAGTGTTAGGTAGAGTAAGGTGCAGTGATCATAGGTTAGTGAGAGCTAGGATTTACCTCAATTTGAAGAGACAAAGAGTAAAATTGGTCAAGAAGAAACAGGCCAACCTAGAGGCAGTAAGGATAAAAGCAGACAAATAGAGGCTGGTACATACAAACAAATATGCAGCCTTAGAACAGAGAGATGAAGATGACATAGAGGTAATGAATGAAACCGTAACTAGGCTAGCTTCAGGGGTAGCATTTGAAGAGCGAGGCAAGGCACAACGGCAACCAGTAGGCAAGCTCTCACAAGTAACAAAGGGCCTAATAAAGAAACGACAAAGACTGAAAGTGCCCAACTGAAGAGATAAGATAGAATTCGCGGAAGTGTCAAAACTGTTCAACAAGGCGAAATTACGGGATATTCCAAATTCTAACGTGAGAAAGACTGAAGAAGCCGTAAAATATGGGCGCAGCCTGAAATAAGTGAGAAGGAAACTTGGCATAGGACAAACCAAGATTTATGCACTGAAAGATAAGCAGGGTAATATCATCAGCAATCTCAAATGTATAGTAAAAGCAGCGGAAGAATTCTATAGTGACCTGTACAGTACCCGGAGGAGCCATGATACCTCCAGTCGAAGCAGTAATAAACAGGTTGCAGAGACTCCTCCTATAACTAGCGATGAGGTCAGAAGGGCCTTGCAAGACATGAAACGAGGAAAGCGGCAGGAGAAGATGGAATAACAGTCAGTTTAATCAAAGATGGAGGAGACATAATGCTTGGAAAACTAGGGGTTCTTCATACGAAGTGTCTTTCGATTGCAAGGGTCCCAGAAAACTGGAAGAATGCAAATATTATACTAATCCACAAAAAGGGAGACGTTAAAGAATTGAAAAACTATAGGCCTATTAGCTTACTCCCTGTATATGAAATATTTAACCAAGATAATTTGCAATAGAATAAGGGTAATAATTGACTTTCGTCAACCAAGGAAACAGGCTGGCTTCAGGAAGGGATACTCTACAATGAATCCCATCCATGTGATTAATCAGGTAATCGAGAAATCCTCAGAGTACAATCGGCCTCTCTGTATGGCTTTAATAGATTACGACAACGCATTTGATTCAATAGACATACCATCAGTCATACAGGCATTATGTAATCAAGGAGTACAGGCCCCTTACATAAATGTCTTGGAAAATATCTACAGAGATTCCACAGCCACCTTAATTCTACACAAGAAAAGTAGGAAGATACCTATAAAGAAAGGGTCTGACAGCGAGACGCAATCTCTTCAATACTATTCACTGCCTGCTTGGAAAAAGTATTTAAGATATTAAACTGGGAAGGCTTGGGAGTAAGGATCGATGGCGAATATATAAGGAACCTTCGGTTTGCCGATGCCATTGTTCTATTCAACAACACTACAGATGAGTTACAAATGATTGAGGACCTTAACAGAGAGAGTGTAAGAATGGGGTTGAAGATTAATATGAACAAGACAAAAATAATCATGAATAGCCGGGCAAGGGAGCAAGCGTTCAGGATCTCCATTCAGCCTCTAGAGTCTGCTAAAGAGTGCGTTTACCTAGGTCAATTAATCACTGGGAACCCTGATCATGAGAACGAAATTTCCAGAAGAATAAAAATGGGTTGGATCACATACGGCAGACATTGTCAGCTCATGACTGGAAGCTTACCATTTTTATTGAAACGGAAGGTGTACAATCAGTGCATTTTACCAGTGCTGACATATGGGGCAGAGACTTGGAGACTGACAAAGAAGCTTGAGAACAAGTTAAAGACCACGCAAAGAGCGATGGAACGAATAATTCTAGGCATAACGTTAAGACACAGAGAGAGGGCGATTTGGATCATAGAGCAAACGGGTATAGCCGATATTCTAATTGGCATTAAGGGAAAAAAAAATGGAGCTAGGCAGGTCATGTAATGCGCATGTTAGGTAACCGTTGGACGATTATGGTTACAGAATGGATACCAAGAGAAGGGAAGCGTAGTCGTGGATGGCAGAATACTGGGTGGGGCAATGAAATTAGAAAATTCGCGGGCGCTTGTTGGAATCGGTTGGCGCAGGACAGGGGTAATTGGAGATCGCAGGGAGCGGCCGTCGCCTTGCAGTGGACATAAAATAGGCTGATGATGATAATGATGTTGACAGCGAATACTTTCACATTTTTGTAAAAATTGCGTATTGTAGATAGGACATTTCTAGTCCACAAGCTGGTCTATTCGAAGAGGCAGACATTATTTGCAAAAAAAAAAAAATGAAATGGATAATTGTCTAAATATAAGTATTCACTAATTAAGTTTTTAGCTAATTCACCTATGGCACATATTCTAGTTTACAAATTCTAGATCGGGAGTTTGCTAGGTGGATCCACTTGGAACGAATTCTCAGGATGACACTAGTTTCCAGATATTAATTTCCGAACTTTGCGGAGAAACGCATTGGCGTTCCATTTACTTTTGTTTTTAAATGCACAAAACCACGTTTTGTTGAGAACGTAAGTGGACCGGCAGTTTCTCTTTACCGCAAGTTTGACGGCGCATATATCCTAACTGGTGTCATCCACACAGTTCTTTTCAAGTGGATATGCCTTGCAGTCTCGCCCGCTAGAATTTGCAAATTTCAATACCTGCCATAGAAGTCCAAAACAAGAAAGGGGCTGACAGATGGAATAGCACACTGTGGTATAAAGTTTGTAAACAGGGATAAGATGCCTAAGAAAGGCTGGCCAACGTTTCGATAGGAGGACAATCTTCGTCTTCGCCTTTGACGAAGATAGGTCCTCCTATCGAAACGTTGGCCAGCCTTACTGAGGCATCTTATCCCTGTTTACAAACTTTATACCACAATACCTGCCATAAGGTAATTAGTGACAAAGCTCGGGCAATTTTTTTTCATTAGTCGTTATTGTATTTCAATTTATTTCGTGCACGTAATTCCCACCTCTTATAGGAGACCAGCTCATGTACTAGAATTTTGCTATCTGCCACAAGCAATTTCTAAAAAAAAAAGAAAATTGAAATTGTTGGCTTAAACACCCGGTATATACGCTTGTTGTATCTCCCTAACAAAAAGAAAAAGAAAGAAAAAAAAACAAGAAAAGAAAGGAATGTAACACTTTTGTGCAGTTGGCCCAGAGTGTCCAAATTTTCTTTCGTAGAAAACTCCATTTGGCCGACCAGTCACCGCTAATAATAAGTCCGCTTTCTCTATCAGAGAGAGTCCTTTTTCTTTTCTCTTTTTCTTTTTTTTACTTTTTTATTTTTGAGGACCGTTGTAAAAAGAATACGGAGCCGAGGAGCTTAGAATTCTGGGGCCGATTCCACAAAGCGTCTCGTTCGCAGTG
Organism: Dermacentor albipictus; assembly: GCF_038994185.2. Classification (NCBI taxonomy): domain Eukaryota; kingdom Metazoa; phylum Arthropoda; class Arachnida; order Ixodida; family Ixodidae; genus Dermacentor; species Dermacentor albipictus. The sequence goes on along the minus strand of NC_091821.1, from coordinate 201,763,511 downwards.
CTGGTGTTCGCAGGCTGTTCGCAGTGGCAAGCCGCCTTCACTAATGATGTGTACAGTATCGCGATTGGTTGCAATTGGTTCCGACGAACAATTATAGCATAAAAGCTTTTTGTGAATACGGGCCCTGCATTCTTGGGCCCCAGTACAGTTAGCCACGCCACTTGACCTATTTTCGCAATGTATGAGACGATACGCCACTCGAGCCACTGACGAAATTTTAGCAGAATCATGTTCTTGTACAACTAGACCAGAAGCCATAGAACTCTTACATCAGCGTTGTTGGTTGTCACTTTTGGTCTTCTTTTTTTTCTAAACCGGGTTCTGGTCTTATAGACAATGGGCGAATTCTTAAAACTTTATGGTTCTGCAAAATGTTTGTCATTGACAGGTCCCTTAAATAATGCTATGTTCGCTGTCCCGATTGGCTTAAGCTTTCTCCTACGAACGTTTATATTATACTACATAGCTTTTGAATTCGCGCCCTAGTGCGCCCTGGAGCCATCGGAGCTGTTCGAAAGCGCAGTTTCTGGAGAATGCTAATAGCTAATATTCCTTTAATGAAGGCTGTTGACTAATTAAAGTCAGTTCGGATCAACAACGTTCAGAATTTGGTCTCCGGCGCTGAATTAACAAACCTCTGTCACTGGCAGGCAACCTGCGCTAATAACATGTTCGCTCTCACCGGTTCTCTCAAACAATTCTATCGTAAACGATATCGTGTGAATGTGGAGTCGGGACCCGTATTCACATTGTGTATATGAGCCCAGGACCCGTATTCAGGGAAAACGCTCCTTCCCTAAGAGTGTTCGTCAGAGAAAATGCCAGGGAATCGTGACTTTGTACATGTTAGCGAATGCGGTCGGCCAATGGTGAAACAGTACATACGAACGAAAATCTCCGTAATTACGAACAAAAGTATTTCGTAAGTACCCTTTGTCAATGGCTGGTCGCCTTCGCGTAAATATGTCCAGCGTCAGGATAGGCAAGAATTTTTTCTTACTAACAGCTCTGGCGTACTAACAAGTTCCAGGCAGTCCTGATCCTGGGCATACTAATACCCGAAGGCGATCCGGGAATGGCAAAGGGCATCTACGAACGAAAAACTTTGAATTCGGCCTCCGATATCTATGGGGTGTTCATGACCAACGCGTTACTGTCGCGTACTTATTCGACGTGTCTGACTCGTACTTTAGTGTATACGCGTGCGTGTGTGTAATCGCGTGTGCACACAAACACACGTACTCATCAGCAATATAGGTTTTCGTTGATGCTCTGGTAAGCCTTCCATTTGTTCACATTCGCAATAATCCCAAGAGCCTTAAGTTTTTGAGCTCTTACGATAAGTACATCGCAAATACAAGCACAAAATACCCGAGACATAAAAACGTATCAGTGAAAATGTACGAGTACGACGCCATGCGGAAAATACATAGTTATCTTACGTTTTGTTTCCTGCCGTAGCACTGACACCTCGACGAGTTGAGAGCCATCGCAGGTAGCTAAACAGAGCACAACGCCCAAGAAGCCGATAAAGGCCTTCATTTCCAGCCTAAGACCTGCAGTGGTTACTAGGGAAAAACACACATACACAAACACGCACACACATGAGTAACTCCACGAGCTCGTGAGTTTCTTGCTACTACCTAACGTTGAAACACAATGACAGAAGAAAAAATCGCCGACAAGTAAAGATTTTAATGTTAGCTCTTCGGCTCGCACGCACTAGCCTTGTTTACAATGTGGTTAAAAAATGACCGAACAGTCACTCAAATAAGTCGTATAACGTGTTTTGACTTGAAACGACTTTCAATTCGATGAGAATAAAAGGCTATAGAAGAGTTGGTTGTTGGGCCAGTTGGATTTACATAACTGAGCAAATAATATAGTGCAATAAAAACCACAAACACAAGAAAGGTGGACAAAGCGCTTCTCTTTGTCCACCTTTCTTGTGTCTGCTTTTATTGCGCTAAGTTACTTGTTCAGTTCAGAATAACGGGCCGCTTGCTAAAACCGCATGTAACGAGAACATGCCATAGTATTATCATTTGTATCTTTGCAACCGTTATACCCGCGTGCATTACTTTGGTATTATTGTGTACAAAGTAGTCATTAATCGATTACGTATGGATCGCGTCCACAGATCGCACTGATGTCGCGCCATCCATGACGCAATAGAGGCTCAATTTTATCCTCTCACTCGGCGTTCGGAGAGACATTGATCGGCAGTACCTTTGTTATTCCGAGCAGGAGCAGTCACGTTTGAGAACTGACTCAGTCATATTAGGCATAATCCATGAAGTTCAAACCTGTGCTAATCTCACTTATAAGGTTTACAGTGTGCGATTTTGTGCAGAAATTTGATCCTTGCTCTGCTATGGTGCCCTGGCGTTCGACACATATGGCCCAGAAATTGCGTGAAGAGACTCGGGTAGCAAGACAGAGATGCTTATCCTCGCCCACCCCATCAGACCACGGCTCAAAATATCTGTCTCCATGGGAAGGGCAAGCGCAGGTGACTCTTATATGGGCTAGATACACTACACTAGCTGTAACATAAGTGAAGCATGTAAGCTTTGTAATGCTTGCGTAAATGAAAGTTGTTACGTTATTTCACCCTGGTACCCCATACAACCTCCTCAGCACGTCAAGACGTTTCAAGTACCCCACAGTGGTTGCGTCGCTGATAGAGCCTACCCAATCTTTTAAAATCTCATTGTAAACAACGCTCCCGAGTGGAAGCAGGAACGTTAACCTACTATATTGTTTGTGGCCGGCTGTTTGTCTCGTTTTTTGATCGTGCTCTTTTGTAGAGCGACGGGATTTGGTCATACTCGTTTCGAAACGTTGAAAAAGCAGCGCAATATATCGGCAGTTCAGTCTGTTTGCAAGGCTGCTTCTTGTTTTTCATGTCAATAAATATTGCAGGTGAACGGCAAACATATGAGTATACGCGTCCACTGTTTATCTGAAAAATTAGTCTTGCAAACAAACCTAGCATTAGAAAGCACCAATTCCTCAGTGCGTGCAGCATTATTTTGCAAACGATCATCGCAACGTCAACAGGAGCCATCCCGAAATGTCAAAGTATATCGAGGTGCGACGAGTATATCAAGAATCAAGTAGCGGTATCCTGCCATCACCTCTGCTATTCAGACGCCGGATGTTGAGTTCTGTTTTTTTTGTCCGGTTCCACAAATGTTGCGAATGGAGGATTTCTCGCGAACTCATGTACATTTACACAAATACAGCTCTACCAGACGGAACGAAACAAGGAGCACACAGACAGGGCGCTAACTGACGACTGTAGGCATTTAATGACACGCCTTGCCTTGTATACACGAATAAATAGCAAGGCCAACAACATAAGATGGCCACAAAAAATAAGATACATACAGCTGCTAGTACCGTGTGTGTGTGCTTCTTGTTTCAGTCCGTCTGGTAGCGTTGTTGTCATCTAATCATGAACCTACTATAGCCCGGCATTCAATCCAATTATTTCGCGTACACAGACAGATGCACCACTGCGTAACACGGATCAGTGCAATTTACTGTTACTGGTACCTAGCGCTGACCGGGTCGTTAAATTATATTCTCTTGCGGCTTATGTGTCCCTGCAAGGGTCGCGCACTGTCACTGTCGGTTGCGGCTACGGCGCATGCGCTTGCGTTGGCTTGTAAGTAATCGCACGCGAACGTAATTTCAGCAAACAAATGCCGCATCTGTCCGTCATCTGCATTTATTTCGCATTTTCTTTAATTTTTGCTTCGTATAACCGTAGGGAAAGTGAGGATGCTGTTTAGAACAGCAGGAGCTCCCCCTTTTTTGTTGTCATTGATGCTATTGAATATCTCGACTGATGCTCAGGTTCCTTTAATTACAAAACAAAACAAAAATTGGTGGGCGTGCCATGACAGCACTGGCTGCATGACCCATCTCAGTTACCCGTTGCAAGTTCTTAAAAAAATTCTGCTTTAGTGTAACGTACGAGACTACGAAAAATAGCGCTATGAAATGAAATTCCGTCAGTTCTCAGGAGCTCCGAAAAGCGGGGAAAACTATGTTCATTCGCTTATCAATTACTGGCTGTTCATTTTGCTAGAACGGCTTTCCCGAAAAATGCGCTAGTTGGCTCTGGTTCGATGCCCTACGCACTAATTTCACTAAAAGCAGCAGCGCAAACGACCGCATGAGCGGATCAGTCTCCCGTTAATCTTTTGCCTTCTGTCGCTTTCTGTCGTTCGACGTCCTCTTCATTAGGTTTGCGCTGGTAGCGAAAACGAACGCGCTAGCGAGGTGAGTGGCAGCGACCACGAAAAAAACCACAACAGCATCAGAATCCCCATCAACGGACCACTGTGATAGCCCTGGCGAACTCGCTCGCAAGCATTCGCGGTAAACACTGGACAGCGGTAAGCCTTACAGGCCTTGCGAGGCGCCTACAGCAAAACACACGCGCTGCACTTTCGGCTCCGCCACAAAGAGCGAGAAAAATCGACTCTGCGGTACCTGGAACAGGCTGTAAATCGGGCTTCCTCGGATGGCGGTCGCTAGCTTCGTTTACATGGCCCACCTTGGCTCAGCGTCCGAGGGGCCGGTTCACTTCGAAGGCATTCGAAGGCTCGCGACAGTGCGCGGCGAGAACGTGCCTCGCAGCCGCACTGGCTGGTTGTGTGCGCTCGCAATGGCCATGCTGCTGCCCACCGTCGGCGCATGAGCCAATTAGTGGGTCTCTGCTGCCACCTAGCCAGCCGTATGGAGCGGTCGCAGTATACGCCGTGACTAGAAGTGCAGCCATATATTTTCAATGCACGGACGTCCGCTGGAGTGAGTAACACGTTTCGCACACTGTTTAGCGTTCGAGAAAATATATAACCGCCCGCAGTGCAAAATGTCGGTCCTCTCATAGTGCGGGAAATGCACCGAAAATAATGTAAAATGGAAGAGTTCAAGCTTAACGAAGCTACAGTGGTCCCCCATTTACACGAAAATAACGCTGCACTTAACACCACACTGAGGTCGTGGGCTGTCGTCGAACGCAACTACAGAGAGAGAGAGAGTAAAACTTTATTAAATGTAAATAAAATAAGGCACGATGGTTGGAGCCCCTATTCCAGGGCCCCACTGGCACGAGCGGCTCGCTGGGCTTGGTCCAGAAGAGCCAACTGGCTCTCCCGACCCTCGTCCGCAAGCCATGCCTCGCACTGCCTATTCCTCATTAGTGGATGTTCGTGTAATATGGGACTGTCTATGTGCGCAGGCCTCCTGGGGCACTCCCATGTGATGTGTTTTAGTGTGGGAGTGTCTGTGCATTACGGGCACTCGTCAGTGAACCTCGTGGGGTGTATTCTGTGTAGGTGGTGCAGGTTTGGGTATGTATTCGTCTGAATACGACGCCAGTCCCTCTCCTGTTGCCTGTTTAAATCGGAGTGAGGATGTCCAAAACGTCTCCGCTCCTGCCTTTGCTGTAGGAGGATGTCACGAGAATTCGGTGGAAGGTCGTTGCTAGGCCATGCTAGTTACATAAAAAAAAGCGGTGTATTCAACGCACTAGTTCGAATCTATGAGAGTCCTAATCCAAAAACTCGTGCAGTACGTTTAAATAAAATTCATTTCACAAGCTTTCAGATGCATCAGTATGGTCACCTTCGAAATACTCCACGTTAGACACAATGCGATAGTTCCACTTGTAGTGCTGGAAGCAGCCTTGGATGTTCTCTTCTCAACGGAGATGTCGTTTCCTTTTAAATTTTGTCACATCCCCGAAACGCTGCCCCCGGAACACCAGTCTGCATTTGAAAAAAAAAAAAATCTGGTAGAACCAATGTTGGGTTGATATTTTCGTAAGCGTCTCTCAGCTAATCATGTTACGTAGTAACGCACACATGTTTACTCGCATGATGTATTTACATATGTACGTTTTGATTGTTTCCAATGCGAAGCATTGTTTGTCTCATTCTAGGAACCTTTTAATAGATGGGTAGGTCGGTTCCTATCTCGCTTTGTTTTAATAAACAGAAAATAAATGTATAACCGATGGTGGAACCAAACCTCTACCGTCGATCACAGCAGCCCGATGCTGTGGCCATTAGGCCACGATGGCACGCATACTTCTCTCGTTCCAAAGCCAGCCAGCTCTTTGAAACACTCGGCGCGCTCGCCACATGCCCCTTTCTCCCCTTCTTTCATTGTGGCAGCTCGAGCTTTGAGGCGCCGTGTTAGACTGCACTAAATGCGGGACTGGCCCACTTTCCCAAGTACTTTCCTCGAAGCAGCTTACCCTACGTAGAAACTGTGCGACGTTGTAAGTACTTCACGATCGCCCAGGTTCATCATGTTTTAACATTTCTTCTTCAGAGTACAAATGTCATCTTTGTATTAACATACACCACGTGAGTGAGTGAGTGAGTGAGTGAGTGAGTGAGTGAGTGAGTGAGTGAGTGAGTGAGTGAGTGAGTGAGTGAGTGAGTGAGTGAGTGAGCGAGCGAGCGAGTGAGTGAGTGAGTAGGTGGGTGAGTGAGTGAGTGAGTGAGTGAGTGAGTGAGTGAGTGAGTGAGTGAGTGAGTGAGTGAGTGAGTGAGTGAGTGAGCGAGCGAGCGAGCGAGCGAGTGAGTGAGTGAGTGAGTGAGTGAGTGAGTGAGTGAAGAACATTATTGCAGGTCCGGCCGGGACGCAAACTTGTCGCGCACCCGGCTAGTCCCACATCGGGACCGGCAGGTCTAGCCCACCGGCCCGGTCGTGGGCACGCCGAACGGCCAGGATTTGCTTTTATAGAGCGGGGCTACGTAGAAGTGAGTCCCACTCCTCCTTGATGAACTTAGGGTTTGTCGACCCGCACTCCCAGAGCATGTGCGCTAGATTGGAGGTCTGCCCGCAGGACGGGCAGGCGTCGTCGCGATGCACGTCGGGGTCAGCCTCGTGGAGGGCTGACAGACACGGATATGTGCTGGTCTGTAGAAGCCTGAGTGAAACGGCTTGCGCCCTATTCAATTTGAGGTGAGGGGGTGGAAAGACCCTTCTAGACATCTAGAAATATTTAATAATCTCGTTGTGAGTAGCGGGAGCGTCCCTGTGGCCGTAGAGAGGAGGGGAGTCAGCGCTCCTTATAAAGGAAGTGCGGTCGGAGAGGTCACGCGCAACCTCGTGAGGTTCAGGGGAGCACCCTCGACCGACCCTACGTGAGCGGGAAACCAGTGAATTGAATGGTTTTGTGAGAGCATATGGACTCGAGCCGCTAAGAAGACAAGCAGCTTCCTTGGCGATGCAACCTTTCTGAAAAGCCCTAACTGCCGTTTTGGAATCACTATAGATTTCGGACCCACGACCGTCTAGCAGGGCGAGGGCGATGGCGGCTTGCTCGGCGACTCTGGGGTCTGAAGTGCGAATCGAGGCGCTGTTTGAAATCTTGCCGCTTGAGTCGACCACAACGACGGCAAAGGTCTTCCCGTTGCTGTACTCCGCGGCGTCGATAAAGCTTGCCCTAGATCATATAAAATTTGATTATTCGAAGTACTCTCGAAGGGACTGCGTGACTGCTCTGTGCAAGTATACGTACATTCCAACACTAGCAAGCCACTGACGCATTACTTAAATGCCTATACCTTTTTTGTCATGACTGCATGGCTATCAACAAATACTGCAGCCTAAAGACACCAATTCGGACGGCGTGAATGAGGAGGAGAGACACGAGGAACCCTGCGAGACTTATTATGAAATAGCCCATCGGTATCGCTTGAGGCGTCGCGTGCTCCCACCACCGGCCAAGCAACTCGACAAAGCGCAAGCGGTCGCGTTTCGGCGACTTCAGACAAACACATACCCACACCCAAAATACATTAACAAAATCACAGGGGGCAGGGAAAGCGACAAATGTAGGTTCTGTTCAGAAACAGGAACACTCACACACATAATGTGGGAATGCACCTCGCTCCCGTTCTCTCATGTAATCATGGTCTCATGTTCTCTCATGCTCCCGTTCTCTCTTGTAACTTGTAACATGTTTTTGTTTATTATTGTAATGGTCCACCTTGTGCTACTGCACATCTCTATTGCATGTTTGCTTGCGTGCCTCAAAATCGGATTTTGTCGAAAGCTAAGCCATCTTGCTCTTCCTGTTGCTCGCAGTACTTGCATTGGTCCAGTTTTTAGATTCGTTGCATCGGGTGTATTCTTGCTTAAGTGTTGCGCACACAAGCCTCCATTCTGCACAACTTCCTGACATGTCGTCGAATGAGCGGGGTAGTTATAGCTTGTTTTCCTAATTTGTTGGCGAATATTGTCTGTTGTATGTTTCTGCCCACTCCTGTGAGTGTCCAGGAGTGCTTACAGCACTAGCAAACAAACAAACAAGTTGCCGCCAAGTTGGAGTCGAATCTACATTTTCCGCATTCAATGAGAGGGAGTTCCATATCTTAAGAAGGACGACTACACATGTGAATATATTGAACGGCCTGCGACAGTGTTAATATAGTCGACGCTTTCACCATTACCATCTATGCAGCCCTCGTATGTTCACGCAATCGTTCAGGCCAGCAGTTTTTTCAAAACAAGAGGAAATTTTGGAGATATCCTGTTTGTCAAGCACGCTATGCACACGTACAACGTGAAGGCTTTGCATGGTGTTTTTTTTCGCTTAGAGCTACACTCTTATGGAAGTACGAAGGTGTCTGATCTGACACCAGAGGGGTTGTGAAACTGTGATGGCAGCATGTGCGAAAGAATTACTAAACCAGTGCGTACCTCACTTAGTGCACGCGAAGATGAATACTTTGTTTGGGTTGCTAAACTGCAAACCAGCATAACGGTAGACAAATGGGCACGGTACGGGAACCTGAGGTTTGATAAAGTTTGCATAGCTCCAAATCTGACGGATCAAAGATAAATCCATGCAATTAGGATAGCGGTGTCGAATACCGCCACACTGCAGTTTTCCTTGCAGCAGTTCGCCTTGGTGGAACCGCTCTCGCCGTTGTTTGCCGCTGCCACTTACTATTAAGAAAGGCGAGAGGTAGATATATAGTTACGCGAGTTTTCATTGCACCTCAATTTTCAAACGTGCTCATTTGTTCTATTGGACGCGATTTTGTGTCTGGTGCTTCGGAAAGGAAAGCATCTTGGTTCGCACTTATGATAGCGGAGTACTGGCGCTGCGCCCGAGTAGCTTATGCGTGCACCCAAATTATGTGCACTCTCCTACGATTGCTCCTTCAAGACACATTGCACGTGAGGAAAACCTTCGTAAAAAAATTATTTGCGAATGACCGGCCGCCATAGTTGTCCGACATCACGATTGGCTAGCGCCTGCTCTTAAGACAGATGTAGCGTATGAGAACTTTTTTCGTAAATACTAGTCAACGTTTCCAGAAATAGCTGTACGTAGCCGATGTTGGCATGCAGGCATACGACTCGTTGATGTTCTCAACTTGCCACACGTGATTAAACCATGGCTCCGATGACAGAGCCTGGTCCATTCTCTGCAGCCTCGCATAAAGGTAACTAGAATTAAGGGCACATACAGGGCCACAGTGGCACAGCATTCAGGACCACACTTTTATGCACTCTCAGCTGAAGGGATGTACACGACTACATGATGCAGAAAAAAATACGTGAAGAGAAAGAAAGGGTAAGTAGGTGGGAGTGAACTTTTTCATCGCTGCTCGCGCAGCTTTTTCTTGCGTCGGCTCATTCCTTCTGGGTCCTCGGAGTCCTCCAGGAAGCCATCGTTGGGGTCAGCTGGGTAACCGTCGCCCTTGTCTTGGTCGTCCCTCTTGGAATCCCAGTTGTTGTGCCGATTGCGACGGCTTTCTCCGCGGGATCCCTTCAAGCCGCCCTTGCGGGCGCTGCGTTCTCCGCTGTCACCGCCGCCGCCCTCGTAGCCGCCGTGGTTCGCGCCTCCTTTCCTGGCGAACTTGCCACGCCTGCTCTCGCGATGTGGAGGGTCGTCGTAGTCACGTCGCGCCACGGGTCGCTTCCTCTCCAACTGCGACGAGTCGTCGTCGTGGCTTCTCGGGTAGTCCTCGGCCTGAGGAATGCGCGGCTCAAGTGGCATCTTGCGAATTGGAGGGTAGAATGGGTTCTCGGTGGTCACCTTGAGATGGAAAAAGAAAAATTATCAGTTCTAGCCGTGCTCCATTAAGGGCAGCAGAAAATAGCCCCTCTTTTCCAGAGTCTATCACTCACTGTCCCGAGTAAACGTAGCTAAATGCACAAGATGCGATGCGTACCTAGGAAAAAAATGACCATTACAGCCATTTTGGTTTCTTTAACACGCCGATATGGTGGCGTCAATTTCATTGCGAGTGTTTGATGGAGGATCGCCAGAGACCTTGGCATTATACGTCTTGTGCGTTTAAGCCGCAGGTAATAGTTATTTTAAATCTTTTCGGTGCCTCTATGGTCAGTGCAGTTAATTTACTAGCTTATTGGACTGCTAAGTTAAGCAGTTGAATGGCGAAATAGTGAATTGATGAAGCAAAATGGAAAATAAATGTATATTCCGTTTGATCGTGAGCGTAGTATTGTTAATATATCGCCTGGTAAAACAAGCAGACTGCAGGTTTGTTGTATAGTCGACCTTCAGTTAAACGCGCACCAGCACAACTGATCGTATTGACTCCCAAAGAGCGGAAGTAAAACTGTGCTCACCATTGGGCACCATGCAATGCTTGTCTTCCCTGGCACGTTGAACGCATAGCTTAATATCGACATAGAGCGTTTTACTTAGCCTGCAAAAGAAGCTTACTTAGCTTAGCAAGGAAGGCCGTCGCAAAGGGATCTCATTGTGCCTCCATCTACACGTCAGGCGCAGAACGACCACGACGTTAAGGTTAGGGTGGAAGTGCAGCATTCCATGCATCCAACACACGACAGGAATTCAAAGGAAGATGCGAGGCTTGGAGTGAGTGACCATGGTAGAACAAGGAATGTCGCTGAAGCCACCGTTTGCACAACGAAAGTTGTCTTCGTCAGGAAGGGCTGACGAATTTTCCTTGTCGAAACGTTGGCTTCAGCGACATCCCTTGTTCTACCACTGCTACACATTCCATGCATTCAGCTTAAGCTAGGGGCAGTTTCTGTAAGCGACTCGTGGCTTACGTTTGATGCAATATTTATTTATTTATTTATTTATTTACTTATTTTCAGTATACCGCCGATCTCACATAAGATTATAGGAGCCTTGTAAAATACCCCAAAGCAAACGCCAAGAATATTCGATTGCACTTGCTTGTATGCGACATCAGCTTTCTGTGAAAGGATTGGAGTGAATGTCGCGAAACGCCCGCTACAGAACAGTCTTTCCAGTCACCACGTTGACTGCGCACTGTGGAGCAATAGGCAGTTCCAGAAGTGAACAAATGTAATGGAGCACTCTACACTCCACTTGCTCTGTACTTTATTGGGTTTCTTGGGCCGGGTTCACCAAGCCTTTCGTTCGTAACACGGCCATTGGCCGGCCGTCTACATAATATGTCCCTCATACCGATTGGCTGGCAGCTGCTATGAAGGACAGTTCTCGCATAAGAGCGCTTTTAGCGAATATGGGCTTTGAAACTTATGTGCGCTTTCAATATGTTAGCGTACGTGACTTTAACCTACACAGCGTTCGCATATTTTGGCAAATGGCGTTGGCAAATAGAAGTAGCGTTGGCAAACATGGTAGCACAAGTGGCTCCCATTTCTGTGTGAATTGTTCAAACGACTGCGCGCTCTCAGTATCGCTGTTTGCCAGGGGTGACTTACGCTATCGCTTCCCCATAGCTCACCTGGGCCCGTGTTCACAAAAAGTTGTACGATAGCAATAGTTCGTAAGAGCAGATGCAAAGAAATCAGAATGTTGAACATTCGGTTAGCGAAGATGACCGGCTAATGACAAATTTCGTTGGCGGATAGAAAGGTTTGTGGCTTTGGTCTCTTAATCACAAGTTATGAACGGCCAGCTCCATCGATATTTAGCTGGTGCGGGGCCATTGTGGGCCGGTATAATACAAATACGCCTTTCCCTCGATTCTATTCCGACCAGCCTATCCCGGTGACAACATAGGCCGAGCGCCGTTCGGACAACTGACGAAGCTCGGAAAGGAATAGTATTCAAAAAAAAGTTTTACATTATACCAGTTCTGGCGCTCGTACTTCTGAGCCTACGCGTATGCATAGGACGTGTTTCAATCCTAGACAGCATTTAGGCCAGAAGTGTCCATTTAGGACATTTAGGCGCCAAGCTCGAGAACACACACACATCCAACACACAAAAACAAACACACAAGTACACCTACACGCGCGCACACACGCACACGCACAGGCAGAAGCTGCCTTCTTTGCCTGCTTTGTCATAATTGGAAGGAGACTTAAGATGGCTGCTCTCCTCTCACTTCATTCGGTTGACTGCACTGGTATTTCGCACAAAAGCCCATGAAAAGGTCACGCACTAAGTCTTTTTGATTGTATTTTGAGCGAAATACCAGCGCAGTAAGCGGAATGATGCTGTAACAACTAGACCAAGCCTTATTGAACTGCCGTCACTGTATATTAAGCTGTCTGCGACGATTATTTGTGCGATAGCAATTATATGGACACTCCAGACGCATTTTGACGTCGTCGTCGCCGTAATGCTCCGTATAAATTCCAAAGGCGATAACACCGTCGACGCGCGCCGTATACTGTATGTGCGAGTGACAGCGTGTGAGGGTGAGCCGACGATCACGGCGTACTTTCGCGCGCGCAAGCGGGTAAGCGGGATGAAGCGCGCAGTCTTCCGTCGCGCGCGAGGAACCGGGGGGAAGGGAGACAGGGAGGGAGCGTTGTACTTCGTCAGCAGCTGCATATGGCGCGGCCGCGTGCGGTCACGTGGGCTTTATCTTGAAAGCGATCTGCTTTGGGGGCAGAGCCTAGGCGGTCCGACGGCTCGTAGCTTTGCGTGTGCTGTGTTCTCGCCGCTCATTCTGCTTTGCACCTACGGACAACACGGTCACTTCGCTCGCTGCTGCTGCCACGCCTCCTCATGCCAGGGTTTTGACAGCAAGTGTCCGCGGCCATCGAGTATGATGTGTGCATGTTTGCCTGTGCGCGCTGACACCGTGTTTGTTACTTTAGTTCTTAAGCGAGTGTTACAAGTTGTGCACGGCCGATAAAACTACTATCCATACTTAGTATGGGTGTCTACTAGTTTGCTATCGCAATCGACCCTTCGCCTTTCGAGCGAAACTGCGGCTTTCTTGGAAAACACCCATGGAAATTGCACGACGTATGCTATAGGATTGTCTTTGTTTGGAGAGCTTTCGCATCAGCCACAATCGGGTGGGGCCACGTTCACTTGGGTGTTCTTTGCGTTTGCGTTCTCGAACGTACGTTCTCGTACGTTCTCGCGTAAACAAATTATTGAAGTGACGTGCACCAAAAGGTCTCCCAAACTGCTCGTGTTTAACGTAAGGTACCGCACGCTAATATAAAACCGTCTAACAGTTAGGTGGAAGCAATGCTGCTGCTGCCCGTACAAGAAATACAATATGATAAGCCACATCAGAATTGAAAGAACACAAGCCGCGTGTGCTCTTGTAAGCGCAGGGAATCGCCCTTTAACCTTGTTTTTTGCAATGCAGCTGCAATCTTTGGCTAAAACTATCTTCACTCATTAATTGTAGTATGTAGTAAATTCGCGAGCAAATGAGCAATAAATCGCCGGTAAGGAAGCTTGGTACCTTGAAAACTTGGTCTGTGTGCTTGAAGAACCTTCGGCGTGTGGGGCCACCTTCGTGTTCTGGCGGTTGCGATGTAGGTTCGGTGTGTCTTCCGTCCGGTTTGTTTTCGGGCAGGCGTGGGCCACCATCGTTACGCCCGTGGCTACTGTTGTCTGCTGTGGTGTTAGCTAGCTCTCCACCGACCCTGCCGCGTTTGTCTGCGAGAAGGTCGCGGAAATGTTGCACACAGTTATAACAACGTTGTAGTTTTAGCACAAGTTCGTCGACAATCCAATCGTGTTATTTGTGTTTTGCGCTACTTGCCTCATTTTTATTAACTAATGATTCGGAGCCACCTGGAGAAGGCACCTGTTAATTCACTGGTCATTTGACCAATCGGAAGTTTATAAAGGCCCAATAAAATTTAAAGTGTGCGTTATTTAGTACTATAACAAAACCGGTGCCTTTAGCGCTCTTCGAATTCCGGTTAGTATACGTCCTTAATGTGCTATAATTGAATTACGGACCACTGTGTTTCTTTTGTCGCATGCGCAGCAAAAGAAGTGTGTCAGCTTCGAAGCTGCTTTTTTTTTATTTTCCTGCTTTAGAAGAGCCATGCATTCTTATTTATTCGCTTACAAGCAGAGTTCGCTAAGGTAAGATTGTGACAGCTCGGTTACAGTGAGAAGTGAAGCCATAAACATTCACAGTTTATGGTATGAGCTCCTACTCTCGACTGTCATAGCATTGCCGTGTGGGACGAGGGCCAGTTGGCGAACGTAGGGTCAGCGAGGAAACGCTGTTACGTACGTTTTATGAATATAGAAGGATTTTGGCTTAATATATGCAAGAATCACTGCAGAACTGTGATCTTTCCCTCAGAGAAAACGAGCCTAATTCGTAGTATCATATGGAGTTAGGCGAGAACGCTGCAATAAAATAGTGCTCAGACGAGATAATTTTATTCCCAGCCACATTTCTGCAATTCAATTGAAAGATAGGCATTCTGGGAAAGCCGCGTGTGCGATTTGCTCTCCCGTGAGCTTAACTTGCGTATGAGGGAGACATTCCTGTAGCGCACAGATTAGGCAGTTTGATTACTCACAAAACCCAGCCCTATTATTGCCATATTTGCATCTGCGAAGTTTAAACGACGGTATCTTTTTCACAAAGAGGCAAAATTAAAGACATAAGTTCATTTTTCAGCGAAGGGTTTTCTAGATCGACTCGGCAATCGCAGAAGAAAACTGAATTTGGTAGGTTGAGTGGGCTACTCTTCTTCACTGTGTTAAAACAGGCTGGTTGTGAACAACAAACACCATGTTTATATAGACGATACCGACATCAAGTGTGAGATTTAATTTACTACTGTTATTAAACTGACACGAGGCCGCACTGGCTGTCCATTAGCGATCTCCTTCGCAGTTCATCGCATCCAGATGCAGCTTGGAAACATGCAGATTGTATGTCACTGAATCTCACAAATCCGGGAAGGGTTCGAAAGAAACGTGCCACGTTGTCATCAGCCATTGATTAATTCACTGTTGATATACTTGCAATAAAGAAAACGCGGCCTCTCGGCTAAAAAAAAAATAAGAATAAAGAACGATATATTTTAATGTGAACTACGTATGCTTATCGCTGCGACCATGATGTCCGTTCTGAGGGCGGCGCGTTGTGGTACTGTTCATTTCGTCTGCCTTTCTTATCGCATCGTATTTAGAACTTATCTGTGTGCGCGTAATCGTCGCCCATGTTACCACGCCCTAGCTACTTTATACTCGTCATAACTAACATTATGATAACAGTCTTATCATTTCCTATGTCGCCACCGTTTGTTGTAGGTGATTCAACTTTCCTGCCACTTTTTAATTGTGGGGTTTTACGTGCCAAAACCACTTTCTGATTATGAGGCACGCTTCCTGCCACTTTTGTCACTGTAAAACGCATTTGCTCTGAATGTACGAGAGTTTAATGCATGAGCATGCTTTGGCGAGCATTCCGGAGAAATTTATTGTGTCTGTACCGCAACACCTTGTAACTGGGAAATAAGTGCGTAATTCGTCAAGACATTTTATCGTTATAATAGTGAAACTGTAGTTGATTGGCAGCTTTATCACCGATAAAAATAAACCGCTCACGTCGTTGTCACAATTGCCCAGTTTTGAACACTGCATTTGCTTTGTTATGCAGCAAGAATGCGCCTGCACGGTTTTTGCGACTACCTGAAGAATTTCTTTCTAGAATATCATTTTTATTCATTGCGTTGGTGTTGCTAAGAATATAAACAATATAAAGATCTCGTCTACCGGCCCTTAGTCAATCAACTCAAAAATCCTAAAAAAAAAATAGTAGCGTATATCCGCCCCATAATGATTTCGAACTTTCTTGCCCAATTCTCACATTGTTCCCTACTAACAAATCGATGGAAGGAAGAGAAGGTGCTTCCTGTCTTCAAATCAATCAACGCAAATTTGCCCGATAACTATCATCCCATCCGAGAAACCTTTAAACATATTATATTCGCAGTTATTTTATTTCTGAAGGATAATTCAAGCTTTAGTAACCAACACCATTGATTCACAAAACTATGTCATTGCGATAGCGATTGCATGGAGACTCCAGAAAATTTTCGCCGTCGCCGTTAGGTTCCCTATTAAGTCCAAGGGGGGTAAGATGCTATCCCGCCCCGCGCTGTGGGTGCGAAAGAAAGCGTACGAGAGTGAATGGAGAAGGATAGTCGCTTGATGCGTGTCCAAAGTTCGAGGTTACGTCATAAAGCACGCGCAACGCAGGCAGGAGAAAGGGGCGAGGGGGTGCACGCCTCCTGCGCTAGTTCAGTCGTGGCTGCGTATGGCTGTCCGCGCAGCTGAGCGCGTTATACCACCTGCGCCCTATAAACCTTTTCATCGGGCGAGGAGGATAGAGCGCGCGGCGAGCCTTTCCTCCTGTCTGGTTTGGGCGAATCGGCGCGGCGCTGCTTGAAACTATTGCTGTCGCGTGCTGCGGAGCGATTTCGGAATGTTTTAGATCGTACTTGGTGAAATTTAGGCCATGTATGTTCATATAAGGTCGTCAGGAAAGCCTTTCGGTGCATCAGTAACTACAGTAGGCGGAAATATGTCTTGGGGGCGCAAAAATGTGACGCGCTTTATCAGCCGCGGTGTACGCACGTTATCAGTCGCGGAGTCTGCATGTGTTGTGAACTATTTTGCGTATATCGGTTTTAATTCAACAAAGAAAACCGGTGTCTCTGTATTACCAGCATTAAATGGTAATTCAGCTCACTGTCTGATCGCTTGGCGTAGGGAGTAAAGCATAAAACATACGAGCGCATGCTCGTGCACGGCCAATCTAAGGCAACCACGAAACATCTAAGCGGCAGACGCTATCAAATATTTGTGATGCACCGCGTCGTTCTCACGCATTTCAAGTCTAGCAGGCTTGAAATTACTATATGTCTATGCGTTATTGTAAGTTTCGGAGACATGTTGAAGAGAAATGTAGCAGAAGCATTCGCTTCCCTCTCGTTTGCGGTGTTCATCATGCCAGTGCCGTGACAGCGAGTGTTTGCGGCTATCGAGTCAGATCTGCTCATGTTTGCCTGTTCGTGCGTGACACCATGCTTGTTAATTTAATTAGGAAGCGAATGTTTACTGCAATTTATGCGGTGGAAAGAACAAAAAAAAACCATTTCTTGTAGTTGTCTTGCTATCGCCATCAATGCTTCGTCTTTGGAGCGAAAGTGCGACCTTTTTGTTTATATTAATGACCCGCCCCGTGCGCCATCTCCGTAGATTGTAACGGGGCGGCTGAAAACTCGGGACAGTGACGCCGCTATGGTCGCTAGCAATCCACATTTATAAAACCTTGTACTAAATTTCACGCTTTACGCGGAGGGCTTAAATGTGTCACATAATGATCAGAAGAATCTACCCTTACGACTCAAATAATAAAATAAATTTAAATTATGGGGTTTTACGTGCCAAAACCACTTTTTGATTATGAGGCACACCGTAGTGGAGGACTCCGGAAATTTTGACCACCTGCGGATCTTTAACGTGCACCTAAATCTAAGTACACGGGTGTTTCCGCCCCCATCGAAATGCGGCCGCCGGGGCCGGGATTCGATCCCGTGACCTCGTGCTCAGCAGACCAACACCATAGCTACTTAGCAACCACGGCGGGTCCTTACGACTCAGTACGTTTGTGCAATGTCGTCAAAATTGTTTCAGGGTCCGTTCAAACTTTTCAAGAACAGGCAACAGAACACAATGCGTTTCGCTGCACGTCAATTGCACCTGACGCTCGCAACATTCACTACCATTTATCAAGAGAGTAATACTACAAAAAAAAAAGAAACAATTGAAACTTTGTTGCAAGTATCAAATGAAAGCACGAAAAAGACTTGTTCTTTTGAGGAAAGTAACTTCTCCGTACTGCGTGATTTCTTTGTCTTTAGGCGCAAAACTTTTCATTTTACCCTCGCAGGTCCAGATTTTCACGTCCTGCTGGCCTCGACATTGGGCAAGTTTAACTTAAATTATGGAGTTTAATGTCTTGAAACAGCACAGTGGGTTATATCAGGGATGCCCGCATAGATTCTTCGACATACAACTGAAATTAAATATGCTAACTATTCTGCATTTCGCTTCCATTCAAATACAGTGGCAGCGGCCAGGAAACGAAGCCGTCACCTTGTGCTCAGCAGCACTACGCCGTAGCCACTGATGGAGCGTGGTGGAATATTATAAAGAGCGCATTTTCATGGCGTAAAAGCTGCGATACGGCACTGCGCTTAAGTGTGCAAGCAAGACAAAGTGGGCACGAATGATGGATGGGATCGGCAAGCGCCCTCACGAAGACAAGCCCCCTTAACGAAACGTTGACTCTAGACCGAGAATTTTCTTGTTCGTCCGCATTTGCACACTTAAATGCATGCGTTACGTGTACCACTTGAAGCAACCTCCTTCACTCCCGTATCAATTGAGGCGTGCTTCTTACTTTGCCTGCACTGTGACTGGTAGTCGTACAGGAGGACAGCCATCACATTTTGGGCGTGATGGTGGAACTCAGAGTTTTCTCCACAGTTCAGTGTTTGGGCAATTGTTCTCGAACACTGAATGAAGTTTCGGTAAGCTCTGTAAGCACAAGGAAAAAAAAAGGCAATTAGAGTGCAATGATGAGTCGTTAATGCTGGGCCTTATGATTTGCAAAGCATTTCTTATACGTTAAGTGCCGACCGCGGTTGGCCATCAAAGCGCCTAGTGTCTCGTTAACGCGACGATCGCTATCACGAGTAGTGGACTTCAGAACGCCATCCAGCGACGAAAAGCTTTACACAGTCGATAATTTAGCCGCATCCGCTGATAGATACAGCGTCACGACCGGCCAAAATGTTCTCTTACGAATGATACTAGCGTAAGAGCTTCTATTGCGACAGCAACTACAAGGATATTCCAGGTGAATTTTCGCCGTCGTCGCCATGATGTTCCGTATAAAGTCCAAGTGCGATAGCAACGCCACGCGCGCCATATGCTGTATTTTATTTATTTACTCTCATACCCACGTCGTCATTTAGGCATTGCAGTGAGAGCGGGGGAGGGGGGGGGGGGGTTACACAGAGCAATGTGAACAACCTATGGCATTTTTATGTGAACATCGGTTCAGTATGACGCACAATCAATGTCACTAAGGAACAGAAGCAGCATGTCAAGATGTCAGTGCACATCACCAACATAAAATAAGCTAAGCTCATATTTAGACGAAGGTGTAAGTGCGAGGGAAAGCTCACGAGGGTGAACCGAAAAGGATGGTGGCTAGATGCGGCGCCGTCTTCTCACGTGCGCAAGGGGGGGGGGGGGGTTGCAAGGAGATGTGCATGCGCTAGCAGCGGAGGGCGGGGGGAAGGGGGCCGGCTAGTGCGCACCTGCTCTTCTGCTCCCTATCTTGGAGATAATCCGCGGTGGGTTCGAATGATAGGCGGCCCGAGACAGGCGATGGCTTCGCATGCGCTGTGTTCTCGCGCGCCTAGTTAGCATTGAAGCGAGAGGCAGCGCTACGGGCAATTCAGTCGCCGCTGCCGCCGCTCTTCACCATGCCAGCGTTCTGACAGCGAGTTTCCACGGTCATCGAGTGAGACGTGTTCGTGTTTACCTGTGCGCGCGTGACAACGTGCTTATTAAGCTAGTTCGAAAGCAAACGTTTACGGCAGTTTATGCAGATCATATAGACTGCGCATAGCTTTCTATTAATTTGCTATCGCAATCAATGCTTCGCCTTTCGGGCGAAACTGCGCCTCTTTTCTGAACATGTGCGCAGAAATTTTGTGAACATGGGCTCCGGTTTCCTTGTTCTTACTTATACAGGGTGTGACAAATATCATACAGCCAGTTAAACAAAAAAATAAACATGTATTATTCTGCGCAAATAAGCACAAGCACATCTTGTTCATATTCTGATTAAGAAACTGGTAGTAACTTCTAACGATGAATTATTAAAAATTATTATGACTTTTTTTCGCTCTGCTAATTACCGTTAAGATGTCAAACAGTTGTAAACTATATTAAGATACGTCAGAATGAGGTGTGTCCAGCAAGCTAAGCATCGCGTATTCACTTTTTTGCCACGTAATAGAGAAAGCCCGCGAAATTAAAAAAAAGAAAAAGAATAGCATGTGACTGCGCACCCGTCGGCCCATATTGTACTTGCCTTCCTCCTGAAATTGTTTAACGGCGCTACTATCCCGTTCCCACTGACGACTCTAGATCCTCGAAAAAGTATCAAAATAGTTTGATCTCGCCACCGAGTTATACGTGATTGGATGGTACCTTCAGTGCGCCTCCTGGTTTAGGCTGGCAGGCGGCACGCGCCTCGGGCACATCGTGCCCGAACCCCTTGGTCAATAAAGTTGTTTCTCTCTCTCTCTCTCTCTCGTTCTCCGTTCTCAATCGGAGCACAAGTTTGCGCCATGACATTCCCTTATGATATGGCTGTGATGTGACCGTAACTTCTTTCTCAGTTTCTGGGGTTCTTCCCCGTTTGTTCACGCAAATGGGAAAGAAGCGAACGGCTTTTAGAGAGACGCCGAATTCCCGGTTTTGTCGCCTGCAATGTCACGCAGCCACTTAATGTAACGCGGCCTCGTAACAAGGGCTCACATAAATAAGCATTTTTCTCTTGGCACAAACCAGGAGGTGCAAGTGTTACTGCATAACGGAAATATCCAGGGGTTTTGGTGCGCACGGGTGCGCGATCACATGGTGTTTTAATATTTGTCGGAAACAGCAAACACACGATGTCTATGTTGCTGGAAACAGCTCATCTTGAAGTGGCTCGTGATTTTCTACAACTACCTAATTGACATCTTTACAATTAAAAGAACAATTAAAAATGTTAACTTATTTTCAAATGAATAATTAAATATCCGAGACCAAAAAGAATAAACATTTACTTTTTTTTACCTTTGTGCATGAAATGTACAAAGGTACATGTACAAACACCCTGCATACTTGTGAAACTGATTGTCTCCCGTTAATCCAACTGTCTTGAAACCAAACGAAGAAGAGTTCCATACTGATTATCGCGATTTATTGCGAAAGTACTTCACCCTCTGTATTTGCTCAATTTGATGTTAGAGGATATTTTAAATGTTAGGCTCAGAAATATTTTCTTGGGGTTTTCTTGATAAGCGTTCTATAGAACACAAGTATGCGGACAATAATGCATTTAGGTCTTTGCTCTCTAGGTAGAAAACACCTGCTCACCTAAGGGACCTGGTGGAGGCTCGGGATGTATCACAATATGCTAACTTACTCCCCCCCCCCCCCCAAAAAAAAAAGAAAGGAAGCGCTTTTACGTTTGAATTTTTCGTAAAGCGCAAGATTCAGCCAATCGTGATGCTGGGCATACATATTGTTAGCGAAGGGTGCCGGGCAATCGTAAAGACCGCTTGGAAATGAAAAGATTTGTGAATTCGCTTCCATTTCTACATTATGCTCTGTTGTAAAATTGTTATTTTTAATATACTCTGGTCAATATTAAACGAAAAAGCTCTTAAACTAGAACTGTTCGTAAGAGAAAATTCCAGAAAATCCTGATGCTGCGCGTATTATTAGTAAATTCGGCACATTTTATCAAGTTTCGGCGTCTACAACGCGTACCTCGATTAAGATGTGCACATCTGCACGTGCGCTATAGAGGAATCTCTCTTATGCTCACCGAACATTACGGCGACACAGACCTGTCACGGAAAAGTCAGAACGCAGGGTTATCTAGTGAAAGGCCACAAGTGACATGTGATTTGTATGGTGTTGTTAGTAGCATGAGGGTACGGTTGTCCAACAGGTTGCCACGTAAATAAAGTAGCGCGTGCTGTACCCAATACAGACCCAGAACGCTTGCGATTTTCTATCAGCCACCATGTGTTGGTACTACTAGGTCAGAATTTGCACATTCTCCTCAAAATTAGTATTTCCTGCTTATCTGACGAACATTTCGCTCATTTGGCTGCGACCAGACGTGGCCGACGTCTGCTCTGTTCTCGGAATATTGCTAGCATCCCGTGCATTCCGCTAGAGGCATTCAATTACGCTCATATCGACTGGATGGGTTCCGTCAGTAAGAGCATTTTTGCTGTAAATATGGTTAGATGTAGCTTTCTTGTTTAAATGGCACGTCCTATCTGTCGCGAAGTATCGATGGCCAAACGGCCAGACTGGGCCTAAAGCCTATTCGCGACGGCATAGTCGCTGGTACTATCTGTACAGGCTAGGTGACATGGGTCACTTTACCTTAAAGAAAAAAAAAACCTTGTCTGCGCAGTTGCCAAGGTGATGATGATTATTATTGTTTATTGTCAATTCCTTTGAAACGGGGCGGTGATAGTCACCTAGCTTGAGTTAATCAGGTATGCTATACACGCTTTTTGTTCTTGCATTTTGTATACATCTCCTAAATCTTTCTTTCTTCATTAATAGTTCTATCTATCTTGTACCGCTACCTATGCGTGCGACTCATCTTTTTTCCCTGCATTTTCCCCCCCAATACTCTAAAAGTCGCATGTACCTCGACTGCTTAACGGCTGATGTTTCCGCCCACCTTAAATCCAAGCGCTTCTGGAATGTGCACGTTACCTACGGGTTTCGCTGAGTGAATACCTTGCTCAGTGGTCTCCGGTTTTTTGCTGCCGCAAGCACATGCCTCACGTTGTTGCGAATATCTGCTCCGGCATGTTTTTGTCCTTATGCCACCAGCTCCACCCTCGAATAGCAAGGCCCTTTGTGTTATCGTACAGATCTTCCTTTCTAATTTCCTTGTTCCGATTCTTGTAAATCTGCACGGTCATTTTTTTCTTTTCCATCGTTTGCATCCAATTTACTGTCTCTGTATTTCTCGTTTTCTTTCCGATGACTCCCGGTTGTCTATTTACACTTTCAATTACCCTGTACCTTGTTGCCAACTTTCTTGACCTCCCTCTCAAATGTCCGTCCACGCTTTTAAGTACTTTAGCACGTATTTTCATCCATGTTCCTGGGCCTTTCTTCA
Source organism: Dermacentor albipictus (assembly GCF_038994185.2). NCBI lineage: Eukaryota > Metazoa > Arthropoda > Arachnida > Ixodida > Ixodidae > Dermacentor > Dermacentor albipictus. Next base: position 201,740,295 of record NC_091821.1, on the reverse strand, counting down.
AAATTAATTTCGCTCATAATTTTGGTGACCGCAGCGCCATGTGGGGTTTTGTGCGCGGCACTAATCGAGCAGGCGAAGATGCAAATTCCTTGGCCGTCTCGGCGCCCGAGTGCGCAGGATGTGATGGACAGCAGCTTACTCGCACTGTCGGAAGTGATCCCTCGTGTGTGCTACCACTTCGTTGAACACCAAGGCGCACGCCAGGAACTCTCGAGACGCCTGTTCCTCTTTGCAGTTGTCCTGGATTGCAAGCACGGCGGCCATTGATGCTGTTGAGAGAGGATTCTTTTTAAAGCGACGCCACCAAGGTAATTGCATGGATTTCTTTAAACGTGATCAAACACCCTTTCGGTATAGCGCACCACAAGATTATACCGCAGTTTAAGTCGTACGTTAATGAAATACGGCGTTTCGCGTTCGGTCAGTGCGGCTGGCCGCTGCTTTGGCACATGAGCAACTATGCTTTGCTCTGAGCTGCTTTCCTTTCATAAGCTATTTCAATGTATATAATTACATAATGGTCCTAATTAGCGCTACATTAAATCAAATATTAAAAGTGAGAGATCCCAGCTTGAGTCAAATAGCGCTAAGCAATAACCTTGCTAAGTGTTTCTAATGTTGCAACTTCTGCGTATTTGTTTATAGCCCATAAAGTAGGTTTCATCATTTTTTTTTCTTTTTCTCCTCTATATTTTCTTTTCGGGGGGGCGGGTGTTCACGTGCCAAAACCACGATTTGATTATGAGGCATTGATTAAATAATACACTGATTACTAATTAAAATTACTACCGTATATACTCGTGTAAGGGCCGCACTTTTTCTTCGAAAATTTTGCTAGGTGCGGCCCTTACACGAATCAGGCCGATTTAGTACAGGCAGTACAGGCCAAAGGTCTGTACTGTTTATGCAACAGTAGCAGAGTGCAAGAGTCACAAATGACATGCCAGAAATGTTTTTATTCGGATTCCATTTCGCTGTCCTCGTTCTCGGAGGAGCTCGCCTCGGCGTCCGCGTCTTCCCAGAGACGGTCATCTTCGGTGCCGTTCATGGAGTTCGAAATTCCCGTTACCTTGAAGCTTTTAGCAACTACTTCTACTGACATGGCACGCCACGCATTCAAAATCCATTCACACACCTGTTGGAGCGACGCCCGCTTCAGCCGTCCTGTAGGGGTCTTCTCGTGGACGCCTCCAGCCATCCATTCAGAGTAACATCGGCGAAATTCCACTTTGAATGGTCTGTTGACGCATACGTCGAGCGGCTGCAGCACACTCGTCAGGCCACCGGGAATGACGGCCAAGTCCGTACGAGTTGCGGCAACTCGGTTCTTGACGCGGTCGGTCAAGTGGCCCCTAAAGCTGTCCAAAACAAGGAGGGCTTTCCGTTGTAACAGCCCTCCAGGTCTGTTTGCCCAGACGGTCTTAATCCAGTCAACGACCAGTTCCTCGGACATCCAGCCCTTCTCTTGCGCACGTACGACGATTCCCTGAGGGAACTTCTCTTTTGGGAGAGTCTTCCTTTTAAATACGACGTACGGCGGAAGCCTCCTGCCGTCTGCCGTGATGCACAACATCACAGTGCACCTTTGGCGTTCTGCACCAGTCGTGCGCACAGACACACTTTTCGCACCTTTTAAATCCACTGTGGTGCTTTCCGGTGCATCGAACCACACAGGTGTCTGGTCCGCATTCCCAATTTGGGACAGGTCGTATTCATGCTCCCTCCTGAGAGCATTCACGAAGCGATGAAACTTAATGACGTGGTCTTCGTACTCGCGCGGCAGTTTTTGGCAAATCGTCGTTCGGCGCCGAATAGAAAGCTGGTTACGGTTCATAAACCGCGTAGCCCAGCCCCGACTTGCCTTGAATTGTGCCGGGGGTATTTCCATGTGGCGAGCGATGCTGAGGGCTTTGACGCGTATCATGTCAGTCGATACGGCGTAGCCGTCCCTTCGTGTGTCGACGACGTAGTTGACGAGCTCGCTTTCGAGTTGCGGGTACTTGCACTTTTTCCCGCGAAACGCCTTTCGGCTCCTGTTAGTAGCGGCGAGGGCATCTTTCTGATTCATCCAGTAACGCACGCGCTTCTCATCGACGTCGTACTTTCGTCCAGCTTCCCGCTTCCCGTGCTCCTCGGCATAGTCAATCACTTGCAGCTTAAATGCTGCAGTGAATGATCTCAGATGCCGGCCCATCGTCCGTCACGTGCGCTGGCTTCTGCAGGGTTCACTACAACCAACAAAGTGACACCGACGACACCGATCTGAAGTCGCGCTGCCAACGTATCGACACGATGCTAGGAACGATGCCAACAAAGAGGCCGCACAAGGCAAATATGGCGGCGCGCTGTCAACAGCGTGGTCGGCGCGTCGGCGGAAGTAGAATAAAAGCGGAAAAGCGTGCAGCGCCATCTGGCTGTAAATGAACTAACTACACTTTTCTGGCGGGACATTTTGAACTTTTGTTTTTTTTTTTTCGAAATATCCGCTTTCAAAGTTGGGGTGCGGCCCTTACACGAGGGCGGCCCTTACACGAGTATATACGGTAATTAATCCGCATTAATCTTAACATGCACCTAAATCTACGCACACGAGCAGGCTTTCTCTTTTCTTTCTTTTTTTTTGTGTGAATGGCGTCCGTATATCAAAGTGGGGCCGCCGCGGCCAGTAAAGTAAGCTGAATTGCACGAGTAAGTGTTACGGATTATTATATATTTTCTTTCTCAGGCCAGTTTCCCAGTCTATACAGAAATACCACGAGGAGTTTAGCGCCATTTAGGCATTAAAGTGGGAGCGGGGAAGGGGGGGGGGAGAGGTTACACAGAGCAATGTGAACAACCTATGGCATTTTTATATAAACATCCGTACAGTATGACGCACAATCAATATCACTAAGGAAGAGAAGCAGCACATCAAGATGTCAGTGCACATTGCCAACATAAGATAAACCAAGCTCCTAGGGCTTTGATAGACGAAGGTGTAGGTGCGAGGGAAAGCTCAGGCGTTTGTATAACCTTTCATGTAATACAAACCCGAACATAATAGGGGTCGCGAAATAAACGAAAAAAGAAAAAAAAATGCTTGGATATAACGCAGCTAGAACACAATTGGTTTTTGGTCGCGTATTCCAAACGACACTTACAGCTGGAATCTTTGCTATCCGAATATAATAATAATAATATTGAACTTGACGTGCCATAATATGGAACAAAGCCTGATCTTAGATTTTATGGCGCACAAATGTTAGGTTACCATAAAGAAATGGTTTACCGATCGCTCGACGTGTTGGATTGTATATGCTTTTGAGAACCCAGTACAAAGGAAAAAAAATGGCCGGGGGGACCTAATGTTGAAAGAACGATTGCAGAAAACTATTGGTTTGTCTCTCGTAGAAGACTGGCGGTATTTTTTTTAATCGTGTGATATTTTAGTGTTTCAGGAAAAAAGTATGTCTCGTACGCGATTATTGCATGAGCTATGTGCTCTTGAATGAATGAATTGTCGGGTTTGGCGTGCCAAAACCCCAATTTGATTATGAGGCACGCCGTAGTGGGGGACTCCGGATGAATTTATACCATCAGGGGAATTTTTTACTGCCCCCCCCCCTCCTGTGCACGGGACACGGGCGTTTTCTGTTTTTTTTTTTTAATTTCCTCTCCATCAAAATGTGCCGCCGCCGTGGCCGGGATTTGATTGCGGTGGGTGGGATTTTTTGTTTCGTTCTAAATGTGCATGCATTAATGACACGTTGAAATACTGCCAAAATAAATTTTCGTACGTATTAAAGCTGCGGGCTAAAGACGGAGAAGCAAAGCTTGTCAGCGCTATTGTTCGAAACGAATGTAAACAGGTCACCAAGTGCGTTTATAGAGGTGGTCATTCTCTCGACTCGGTTGTGCGCATAGGGCATCGGCGTTGTTTTATCGCGAATGGACTCAAACAGCAGCGTTCGTATTCCGACTTCCTTACTGTTCACTTTTTCCTTGAAGAGAGATGGACTGATGTCAAGCTCCCTGAGGCACACTTCCTTGTACCGGGAGGTGATGGCTTTTGGGAAGTACTCCAGATCTTTGACGAATTGAGGATTTTTTTGGCAACTAGTCGACTCTGTGACAGGTGTCAAGCAGTGGTAGTAGCGAAGAATGGTTCTGAAAAGGCAGGCACAGTCGAAAAGTGTAGAGCATAACAGTTTTGATTTTAAGAACACGTGCCCATGCTAGTAATAGGCGTAGTGCTGGGTGTTAATTTTGTGCGCATAATGAACGAAAATTCTCATTCATGGCAGAATTCTACTTAGCTGTTATTTTTTATATGCTGAAGCGAATCGGTTTTAATTTACACATAAAGTTACGTAACGCTGAGCAACACATGTATTATTTAAGAACACCCAAATATGTACGCATACGGACACTTCTTGACCTGTAGAAGTGTCTTAGACCTGGTGTGTTGTCTATGGCCCTTTAAT